>NC_080720.1:11345851-11645851 GCF_019097595.1 Hemibagrus wyckioides
TGTGCCCCTCTCATACTCAGTGCATCAGTTGTAACTGAGGTCAGGTTGCTGGTGCTGATGTTTTTGCCTTTAAGCAGTCAACCACAGAATGAAACATTTTTTCCACTAGTTTGGCTGTTGTGCTTCAACAGCTCAAAAAGCTCCTAAGGTCTTTTCATGCTGTCATGCAACGGAGTCAGAGACGGATGCAGGTGGAGTTTAGAATTTTATTTAAACTGCCAAACAAATCCAAAACACGAAGCAAACTCAGAAGGCTTGGTAAGTCAGGTAATTTTACACTGAGCATTACTTGACAAAGAGTCATTGTGAAAGTCTGTATATATTGGTTCAGGGAGTGATTTAAAACAGGTGTGTCTGAACTTCCCAGTGGAGTGACTTATTGAGAATTGTAGTCCACTGCACCCATGTTTGTATGCTGTGGTGTATTCCGGGAAGTGGAGTTCCTGGTGGAATCCCAGCATTGGAGTGACACATGCTCACATGCTAACATGGCATAGCAAGCAGTACTTTACTATCAATATCATATGATTCATTACTTATAGCTGCATTTCTCGTGTGTCCAACAGGACACAACATATCAAGATACTCATATCCGTCAACGCACACAAAGTCAAAGAATTTTTTTTCTTTTTGCCGTTTGACAGGTTCTTGTTACAGACTAAAGATACTCAGAAACTACCTGGATGGGTATAAATGCTAAATAAATAAATAAATAAATAAATAAATAAATAAATAATCAGTAACTTAGGCTTAATTTAGTAACTTAGGCTCAAAATCCATCCTTTATCTTTCTTCTGTGCCATGTTGTTGCTAAGTCTTATGTACAGGTTGCTATATGACTGGCCACTAAGCAAAAAAAAAAAAAATAGGTAAATTATTAGTTATGCATTACATTAATTCCTGCAGTTAAGGTATTTTTGTTAGAATGCTTAGCTAAAAGAATTATTTCATTGGAATTTATTTATAATTTTTTTATTCTTGAACAAAATTCCAATTCTTCTATTGAGCTGCAGTGGGGCTGTTCCTTAAACAGGGTCGCAGTGGGTTTGAAGCCAGTCCCAGAAACACCGTGGCTGTGGTGGGAATACTCCACTATGGGATGGAACCTGGAGGAAACTCACACGGGATAACATGTGAAGCTGTGCGCAACCAAAGCTCAGGATTAAGTTAGTTTTGAGTTGAATCAACATCGCAGCAAAAATGACCTGATCTGTTTTCCTGTTATGAAAAGGCACGGAGCCAACCACAACACAGGGCACAGCTCGATAAACCAATCACAACATAGCGCACAGCTCGATTAACCAATCACAACATAGCGCACAGCTCGATTAACCAATCACAACATAGCGCACAGCTCGATTAACCAATCACAACACAGCGCACAGCTAGATGAACCAATCACAAGACAGCGCACCTCTAGACGAACAAACCACAACACATATCTCTCATCTGGTTGTGTCAAACGAGTGGGAAATAAATATGCTAGGCTGTATTGAAAAATATTAGAAAAGGGTGACGGGATTTGGGGATAAGCAGGTAATATATATTTATTATATATATATTATATATATATATTTATTATATATACATATTATATTATATTTATTTATTTATTTATTTATATATTTATTTCTTATTAAGCTTATATATATATATATATATATATATATATATATATATATATATATATATATATATATATATATATATATATATATATATATATATATCATATTAAGAATTATTAAGTGCAAATTAAATTTATGTAGTGTCCAGTATGTACCGACATACTGGACACTACATAAATAAACAAGAAAGATCACTGGTTAATCACCGTGAAGAACAAAAAAAGATCTAAATGTTTAATAAAAGGCCTAAAAGTTTTTTTAACTTCTTTTTTTATTTTTTTTATTTTGTCAGAAAATTGTTTGTAATTTCTTGCCTTTGAATAGTGAACCGACGCTCATGACTATAATCAGCGCAGATAAGCGCCCTAAACAAAAAAAAAAGGAAAAAAAAGGCGGAGCCATGCGAGACTGACAGCCCTGCTAATTAAGGCACTGAAAAGACCCTTTAGAGTGTTATAACAATCCCCAGTGAAATGTCAGTCAGTCAGTGCAGTGTGCATATAAGCCACTGAAAGCAGCAGGGAAAACAAAGAGAGAGAGAGAGAGCCAGTTACATGATGCATGTCGCTATCTACGGTAGAGCCCAGTTTTAGTGCTGAATGAACACCTACAGAATTAAATTACCACATGCAGTGTTGAATTAACACCCACTGGGTTTAATTAACACACACAGTGTTAAATTCACTCGTGTTCATTTATCTCCAACTGGACTTAAGCCTATATCATGCAATAAATACTGTGTTAATACTGTATAAGTCAATTTAACACTATATGATTTAATGACGTAATTCTGAATTAATTTAATAGGCTACTATACGTATTAATACATTTATAAAATATAAACAATTTTTTTTTTGGGTAATGTATTATGGGTGTCCATGTGTTTAAATCTTTATTTTTAGGTGTTTTAAGGATGGAAACATAACACCATACCTTCATACGGTGTTCTTCATTATAGCTTCGTCTTCTTCTTTTTGTGTGTCTTTGGATTAAAATCAGGCTGCACTTCAAATTAAACTTGAATGTCACATGTTTTATTACAAAGTAAATTGAGGTACAGGTGCATGCGTGTGTGTGTGTGTGTGTGTGTGTGTGTGTGTGTGTGTGTGTGTGTGTGTGAGAGAGAGAGAGAGAGAACACTGTTAACACCTGGTAAAAACTGTAATATTTGGATGTAATAAGTGACTCTTGTAAATGTCACGTCCCGCAAAGAGCACTAACCTTTCATACAGAAGTGTCTTAAGATATAATTTTATGTTGATTTTTTACTCATGATTTGATGTTAGTCTTCTTATCTGCCGGAACGTGATGTTAAACATATTTACCAGAGCTAGGATCTAGTCCACAGCGTAGTTTCATCTCATTTATGACCTTAAAGCCCCTAAGTTAACATACTGGAGGTATGACTTTACAGCAGCAGACTTATATTATTATTAGTGTTTTGTATTGCAAATACACAGCATGACAGATAGGCTATGCTGGTCTTTTTTCTTCACTTTTTATAAATATATCTCATTATAATGCTACTGCCGTTGTATGAAGCAGCATAAGTTAAAAAAAAATAGATAAATGTAAATTGTTTGTAATTTAATGAATTATAAGGCGACACGTCTATATCTGGTGACCAGCAGTGTACCAGTCAGTCCACAACATTCCACCGAGCAGTCGACCTTAAGGGCACAACAGGAGTAGACTAAATGAGTAAACAACACACTTCGAATTACAGCTAATTTACTCATTTATAGCCTACATGGCTGACGGGTTCTACAATCTAATAACCTGTCACTGACTGCTTGTATTCCTTATCGCAAAATCCCATAGGGATGATGATAATGATGATGATATAAATAGTTGTGTTTATCATCATCATCATCATATTAGACATTAGTTTTATTGTAATTGTTTGCTACATAATAATAATAATAATAATAATAATAATAATAATAATAATTATTATTATTATTATTATTATTATTATTATTATTATTATTATTATTATTATCAACTTCAATGTCAAAGTCACTTTTGATTGGCGCTTTGTTTTAACCTTTGGGGTTCGGGTTTTTGCTACGGTTTCCCAGACAACAGGCCACGCCTCCCCGTAACATTAATGCATAAAGCCACGCCCTTAACGCGATTTTAACTTCAAACAGGTACGTGGATATTATTATTATTATTATTATTATTAATAATAATAATAATAATAATAATAATAATAATAATAATAATAATAATCATCATCATCATCATCATCATCCTAATGGGTTTAGACAAGGATTACGAGGTATATGGAACACTTTTTTTTGGACCGCTTTGGAAATTGCTCGCATACCCGCTGAAAGGGTGTAAAATTCCCGCCTTCAGCAGTGACGTTTCAGCGCAGACAGTGAACGGTAATCGATGCGGCGCGAGCCACAATTTCACCATCCGATCAATGGAGCGTGAGCCGCGGCTATAATCAGATGAAGCTCCACCGACTGGTTGCATTCAATTTGTTCCAGCAGCGCCCTTAAACCTAATAAGGCGATTGATTGTGGCTCAAATGAGTTGTTGCAATTAGGAAACTGTTAATGAACAAGCGACGTTTGTCCCCTGAGACTGAGTGGCGCGTTTCTGCCATCGCTTTGAGCTTCCTCACCAATCTGTTCTCAGACCACAGAGTGAATGGAAACGATATCAATCGAATATTTTCTAATAGAAATCTAATTAACAACTTGATTAGGGTTATTAATGACAACGACTCATATTTTATTGGTAAATTGTTATTTTTGAATAAATTACTGCTGCCCAGAATATTCGCGTTTTATTAACGTGAGAGAATAAAGTGTCGGGGAAAAAAAAAAACAGTAATGTGGGAAGTTTTACTAATAGACAGCAATATAGGAAAACAAGAATCATTTTAGGCCTATATAAAAGATAAATAAGACAACCCTTGACACGTACGCTTCTCGAAATTGCCTGTCTTGAGCCTACAACATTCAAGTGAGTGTGAAACTCGTGGTAAACATATAAAACGCTCTCCATAATAACACCAAAGCATGCATTTGGATATGATTTAAAGTGAAGTTCATTTACAGCTGTCCTGTTAAACTGTGTATATTTCCAATTTAAAAAAATAAAAAAATAAAAAAAATTCCCTCTTTTACATTTTGGTTCTCATGAGCCCAGTGTTCTCACAAAACTTGCCGGAAGTCCTGACAGTTTTCATTGCGATGTGATGAAGCTTATAATTTTAGAGTATTCGGATGGCATTTCTATTTCATTTAATAAGTAGCCTCCTTGTAATGTTTGGTCATGCCATGTTGAAACATATAAGATATGATAACTTTCAGTCTCTCAGTTCATTTGAAGACTACAAATTACTACGGATAGTGATAATGTGACACCTTTGTCGCCGCCTGGCGGTCAAATTGAGAATCGCAGTAAATCAACAGCATTCGCTTTCCTCTCCACTGAATAATTCTCTTAACGTCTAAACCTGTGTGGTTCACGTTACGAGATACCTCCGGTAATCTAGATTCCTTTAAATCGATTTCCATCATTTGGATATAATCTTATTCGCTTTAATATCTTTTGCGTTTTTACATTTTATTAATACTAACTGCCATAAAAAACGCATAAATGTATGTTTTTAATTGAAAATTAATTTTGAAAGACAAAAAAGATAACAATAACATGTATAGAAGAAAAACAGACTATTTTTTAACAAACAAATAAGAAAATAGGATTTGAAAACAATTATAACAAAAAACCTCTTTTAACATATATTCTTTAAGCAAGTCATAAAGAATATGAAATCTGTCTAAGATGTACTATATTCTTAATGTATGTTGATGCACAGCAAAAATCTCAGTGGCGTTAAACATCAAATAGCTAATGCAACAACGTAAGCAAAAGGGTAGGAATTAATTCAAATTGCTGCTTTCGGACTTTTTAAAATTAAAATGTGAAATTCGAATTAAAACACAATTGGCTAAAATAAGGCCAAATGAATATTCACGGCAATAAGTGCATTTCAGGGGGAAACAGGTGAACCCATCATCATGATGATCATCAACATCATCATCGTCGTCGTCAGAATCCGACGTCGGCCGATCAGCAAAATTTGTCTCATGGGTTTGGCATCACCGGAAAACAACACAAGAGAGCAAGCCTAAATTAAAAAAAAAAACTTGCGAGGGAGCGGGAGCACTGGTTAATGTGTCCTCCTCTTCCTGTCTCATTTTTCTGAGAAATTTGCCTCAACTGAAGGAAACAACCAGAAGCTACATGTTATGCCGAAAGTATAGGTACATTATTTACTGTAAGGTTTCTGAAAAGACTACTCCTTTATAACGACGAAGTGGATTTAGCCAGATCACTTTGCCTCCTTCTTTTACAATTTAGATTTGTGATTTAATGAACTTGTACATTAATTAATTAGAGCATTCATTACCGGCTGCAGCCCCGTGATAACCACGTGACGACTGATGATTATTGTGTCTTTCCATCACTAGCCTATAAGATATTAAACTAGTCTCGAATTACTAAACCTAAAGTATTTTAGATAATGAACTAAAGACGACATATTTATTTATTTGCTTGTTCATTTGAGGGGGGGGGGGGTTCAGGCGAAGAATGCCAGTGTCATGTAAAATATTCTCCACCACTTCTTTCCCCTGAGCTATTTTATAAAGTACTTTCACTCAAAGCCTGTGACACATACAATATCTCTCAGCTCATCACACAGTCCACAACGTAATTTCTCACTGACTCAAGGCAAAGTCTTGAAATATAAGTAATTAAAATAAACAAATAAAATATCACATACGCAATAAAAATGACTATAATTATTTGTTACTTAAGATACTCACAGAAAAAAACATAGTTGTAACAAATATACAGTATTATAAGTTAAGAGACCAAAAAATAGTGTAGTCAAAATAATTAACCAGCAATGAAAGAATACTTAAATAAAAAAATTAAGCTACTTTTATTACACACATTTAAATCCGTTTAATTCAGCCTTTCCTGCCGTGGAAACGATTCAGCTTTCAGAAACTGTGCGTAATCATTAATATGATATTGCAGTGCACACAGTATTTTATAAGTGTACGCTGTCACGCTGTTAAAGCGTTTTAAGGCTTCTGAACTGTAGCTATGTTGTTAAAAAAAGAGCATTTGGATTTCTCAGGCTCCAAATTGTTACGATCAAGTAAAATTTCTCGGATTGGTTAGAAGCAGGTGCTGCTCACGACGAGACCAATCAGAGGAGAGAAGGGGGAGCGCAAGGAGTGTGTCTGTGTTATAATGTGTTATAATAAAGGAGAAAAAAATCACTGGCTCCCCCTTCCTGACGTCAACGTAGGAAATCATTGTAGAGCATCAACTGGGGAGGATTTCTAGCAAAAAAAAAAAAAAAAGAAGGGAGAGTTGATGTCGAGGAGTTAGAAAGCTCAGAAAGCGCAACTTTTGGGAGAGAGAGAAAGAGAGCGAGATATAGAGAGACAGCTCGAGAGAGAGAGAGAGAAAGAGAAATAAAGTTCAGGCACCAGTGCAAAAGGACGTGGAGCTACACAAGACCCAGCTGCTTTTACAGATTTCATACTGAACGAAAACGCATCCTGGGAGACTTCATGTGCATCACAATCTTCTACACATCTTAACAAACTTGCAAGGATTTTTGTTTTCTGCGGGTTGTTTTCTGCGTTTAGGCGTGTGGTGCGTTAAGCTTCAAAATCACTTTGGTGCGTTTATTTTTCAAGGATTAATAAACAGATTGCGCACTTTATTTGTTTGTTTCTGAAGCATCATCATACGTTTAATTCCGTCTAAACTGCTCACGCCATATTTTTTTAATGAATTGATGGGGAAGAAACTCCCTGTTATGCAGACTCCTTAAATCAACATCGCTTTTTTTTCTTTTTTCTTTTTTAATGCCATGGAAGGATCCAGCGCGTCCAGTTTTGGAATAGACACCATTTTATCTTCCGCCGGTTCCTGCAGCTCGGCGCTCGCGATGATGGACGGAGACTTCCGGGCGGCGGATTTCCGGAGCCGCGCAACGCCTTCGCCCTGCTCGGATGTAGACGCGGGCGCGAGGAGCCCTTCGTCCCCGATCTCTGTCACTGCGGAGCCACCTGAACCGCATGCGGTGCAAGACGGCCTTCATCATCATCTCCATCATCACCATTATCATCCGGTGGCCCAAAATCCGGCCGCGTGCGCCCCGCGGACCGCAACCTCCTCTTTTTTGATCAAGGACATTTTGGGCGACGGGAAGCCGCTGGCAGCGTGTGCGCCCTACAGCGCGAGCCTCGCACCCTCCCCGCAGCACCAGCGTCAGCATCATCACGCTCCGAAAGCAGAGAGCGCGGACTGTCTCACCCCAAAATCGGAGCACGACGAGCACGGGGGCAAAGCAGAAAAAAGAGAGGACATTCATAACGACTCAAAATGCAACGGTAAGAAAAGACCTACTAACGTTCGCCTTGGCGAAAAATATAATAATAATGAATGAAGAGTATTGATCAAACGAAACGGCAAGTACAACTGACTCGATTCGGGAATGTTTTATTACCTGAAGGCAGATTGCATTATAGAGTGCTGAAATGTTTTATTGCGTTCTGCAACCGTGACAAATATTATTTTTATATAAAGCAATAGCTACAGTGTGCATTTTTTTAAATACACTGACAAGTAAATAACTTCAAGCAGTATTACTTATTGATAATAAATGATTGATTTGAATTTACATACCGTATTAATTAACACCTGAAACAAAGTGATGTTACACAAAATTTTGTAATGTTTGCAGTGTGTAATGTGCTCTAACACCCAACTGGAATATTGTATTATTATTATTATTATTATTATTATTATTATTATTATTATTATTATTATTATTATTATTAGATAGAAATGGTGCAATACAAAATCACCGGGATGGAATTAACATCTCTAGAGTTGGGTTAACGCCTTGTTACATTAACAAATGCAATGATAGATACAATAAAGTATTATGTGTGGTGTTGAATTAATAACTGTCATATTAATGGTCCAACTATACTCACATAATGAACACTGTAAATATCGTCAGAACAGTTCTTTTTTCTTACTTTGCTTAAACTGTATTGTATAAGTCTCAGTTGTTTCCTGTTTTAATGAACGAATTATTATTATTATTATTATTATTATTATTATTATTATTATTATTATTATTGTTATTATTATTATTATTATTATTATTATTATTATTATTATTATTACAACGATTACTACACCTAAAATGTAAATGGAAAAACATCTTTACATCAACAATGTCTAGCTAAGATAACTAAGATAGCTAAAGTACAATTATTAAATATAATTTTTATATTATCTACACAAGGTTAGAGATAATAAAAACCGGAGAAATTAAGAGACCAAATGAGAAACGAAATTTCATTCAAATATTTTATTTTTTGCAGTGGTGCACTGAAATGCTGTTCCATATTTGCAACATTTAACAATTATGCTCATCACACTAAATGACTTTTTCTCTTCCCAATATTTCTCTGTTTATATTAGTAGTTTTGTCCTGTAAGAGGTTCAAAACACACCATTCGTCACTGTCACTGAGTTTGTCTGATATTAGCATAACAGAAGCTGAAACAGATGTAAAGCCTCCCTGGTGGGTCAATTAGAGAGATTATTGTTCTTCCTGGAGGGAGGATCACAAACAGAAAAAAAATGATACAAATAGACATGGATCGAACAATCGACATTTTTTCTTAATATTTCCAGAAATTAAGATTTTTAATTCTTTATTAACATTTTGTTTTCAGTTAATCAGGAATCTAAATGTTGGTGACTGACTCGAATCGTGTCCAGACTACCCCTTTCAGAAACTTAGCAGTAAACAATCACGTTTCATTTAATGTGAATTTCAGTTCAATTTGTTTTTACTTTTAAACACAGTTCGCTCAATAATCTATACAATTGGAACATGTGAATTGCTTTAATCGAAGAAATAGCAGTTGTATTATTTTAAGCTATTTCTATTACGAATAATAATAATAATAATAATAATAATAATAATAATAATAATAATAATAATAATAATAATAGCCTCACATTAAATGTCTTTTTAGGAACAAAAGAAGAGGGTGATCGGGAAATCTCGAGCTCCAGAGACAGCCCGCCTGTACGCGCTAAAAAGCCGCGGAAAGCGAGAACAGCCTTTTCGGACCATCAGCTGAACCAACTGGAGCGCAGCTTCGAGCGCCAGAAGTACCTGAGTGTGCAGGACCGCATGGACCTGGCAGCAGCGCTAAACCTCACCGACACACAGGTCAAGACCTGGTACCAGAACCGACGGTAAGCAAAGATAGCATGATTTTTTTCTTTTATTTCATTTATCTATTACATTTAAATGCTGGGTACTTTCAATCATTATAGGAAAGTATTACTATCATTTCTCCTGCTATGATTATTAACACCACCAACACCATAACAACAACCACCACTACCACTACCATTAAAAATAATAATAATAATAATAATAATAATAATAATAATAATAATAATGACAAATTAAATATATTTATTTAGATTAATTAAAAGATTTTTTTAATTGTTTAATTGTCTGAAGCTTTCGTTTTCTTCGGGCTTTTACATCTACAGCACCGGAGAGAAATGAAAGCCAACGTGTGTACTTTTATACGCCGCCTAATTTTCCTAAAACTAAGTCTAAGACCCTTAAAAACCCCTCATGGTAATCTCCTTTAACTCGGTAACCTTATTTTAAACATCTTAGATGTAATATTCTACTTTTTTAAAAACTTTCAGTCACTAAAGATACAGGCGGCCTGACTCATATGGGGCCTCACTAATTGCAACTCATGCTTCATTCGTTACTACAGGCCGTAACCTGTTCTAGTGGTCAATTCACAAGCCCGTAATTCAACTGCCATTCTAATATTACGATTACTAGGACAATTGTTTCTTCTTCTTCTTGTTCTTGTTCTTCTAGAAAGTATAAAATATCATGTAGAACACGTCACGAATAACTAAAGATCTAATTTATTAGAATTGTAGGGTTCCAATAATAATAATAATAATAATAATAATAATAATAATAATAATAATAATAAACGTTGCTCTTCTGATTTTAGGACGAAGTGGAAGCGGCAGACGGCGGTAGGTTTGGAGCTGCTGGCTGAAGCGGGCAGCTACTCGGCGCTGCAGCGGATGTTTCCGTCACCATATTTCTACCCACCGGGGCTCCTCGGCTCTGTGGACGGAACAGCGGCAGCGGCGGCGGCAGCAGCAGCGATGTACAGCAGTGTGTATCGGAACAGCGCACCGGCGCCGCATCCCGCAGCCACTCTGCACAGACCGCTCGTGCCGCGCGTGCTAATTCACGGCCTGGGCGCGAGCGGGCAACCGGCTCTCAACCCGCTGGGGAACCCTGTTCCTGGCACGCCGCATCCTCGGTAAAAAAAATAAATAAAAAAGAACAACAGAAAAAAAATCAATGAAAAAAGACATTGGAGAGCAAGAACTGAATCAGACTGAAAGCGCTGATTTTTTTTTTTTTGAAAGGACACGCAGCGCTTTTTCTCCAAGACAGAATACTAAAAGACAGTTTTATCGAAGAACAACAACAAGAAGACGATGAAGTGTTATTATTTAATATGGACCATGCATTTCTGAGTTATGGCCGTGCACAAAAAAGGTGACTGTTCATATGCCGGATTGTTGTTTTGATTTTCTTTTCCTTTTTTGTACAAATACACTTATACTACTAAATAAATGTAAATTTTATTAGAGGGACAGAAAAAGGTTGAATAAAGACAGAATACTAAACGCAAAAGTTATACGGGATGCTTTTTAACGAAAATGCTTAAAGCAGTGCTTATATTTAAAAAAGGGCAGGTACGTTTATTCCTAATCGAATAACATGATCCATTAATAAAAAAAAATGGATAAAAACAATAAATAAATAAATTTACTTACCCAAGTGTATTGTTCCAATGCAAATAAATAGAACCTCTTCAGTCACTACGGATTTAGGTTTTGTAAACTATAGGTAACTTTAAAACATCTTTTACTGTAACATTAATTCTACATTTTTGCCAAAAGAGACTTACTTTATTTGTGGTAAGAATTTTATTTTTAAGCAAATTACATGAACATGGGTTTGAATCGATTAAAAAGAATCAGATTATCTGATACAATGCATTCAGAGGAGACTTCAAAACTGATTTTTTAAAAAGTTCATTTTAGAAAGTCAGCTATTTGGCAATTATAGCGTATCATACCAAGTAAATATGTTTTAGTTTGCTTTGCTAGTTGATTAGCTAAGATGTATGAATATCAGTCTGAGACGTAGGTTTGGACAGAGAGCTGCGGGTTCGGGTCTCCTTTGGCTTTTTTTTTTAAAGCAACAACTTTATGAGTTTGTCACCAAAAAACAACAACAAGCAAACAAAGAAACAAGAACAATCAAAACAACCAAAAATAAACATTTGCAATTCAGAAAAGCCTAACATTAATGTTTAATTAAAAAGGACGATTCACACCCGACAAAGGATTTCAAATTGAAATATGGACTTTAACAACAACAATAACAACAACAACAACAACAACAATAATAATAATAATAATAATAATAATAATAATAATAATAATAATAATAATAATAATGTTACAATTGAGGCGGTTTTTTGGTAAAATAACAGATGTTTTTGGAAACAGTTTAGAATCGAAGCAGGTGTATTTTTCGGAAAATGTACCTCTGTTTATATACACCGGACATGGTGAGATGATTGGCACGCGGGGAATTGAATGTGTGTTTATGTGTTGTAACACTTTAGGGTGGTCGTCAGTATTGAAATACACTGAAACTTTAGCTCGACCCTTTCCACGCTGTTAAAACGAAGCGAAGAGCTAGAGAATATCGACCAGCAGCATCATGTGTGTCTTGTTTTGTAAAAGTGCTCTGTACCAGCAGTCATCCCCACACCTAATTATAACTCAGATCTATAATGTAGGCTAAAACTCCCTTGGGCTAGGGCTGCTGAATCTATTTACACCATTACTGATGGCAGATATGTGACTATGGGGACAGAGCTGCAAACCAAAGCAAGCAGTCTCAACCTGCGCCTAATTTAATATCATTAATACTCTAACTGCATTAGCTGGATGACTTTAGTTTTTTTTATTCATATTTTATCGTTTAATGGCCTATTATTTAGCTTATTTTACAAATGCAAAAATAAAATCTGAAGCGTTATTAGGCAGTAGCCTATAAACCATTTAGTTCAAATAAGGCTAAGAAATAAACTTAAGTCATTTAGAACATACATGGCGCATAAATGTATCTTTCTCACATGCGGCATTTTTTGTATATGCACAGGCTAATGGCATTTACATGAACAGGCTAAAGTATTGCAGTATTGCTTTGCATCAGTATTACACTTTTTTTTTTTAAATTTCTGCAAAGTCAGAATTAATGGAGTTTTGTACATCAAGACTTAAAATTACATAAAATTATGTAACTATCAGCAAAACAGCATAAACTTTATTTCAGTAGGTCAGCTGTAAAAAGTTTTGCTTTTGGTTTAACAATCAACAAATCAAATAATTTGCACTAAGACAGTTCTTTCATATTTATGTTTGCAGTGTGCACCATCCTTTAATAGCACACCATGACCTATTCATTTCTTTAATAATCATATTAGCATACCAATTAAGAGTAATTTAGTTTAAGGCTGATTTATCCAATCTCAGAAAGCAGGCATGAACATATACTGTACATGGAAAATGGAAAATGTTCAGTTCTTTCACTGACCTGACACACATTAGGCTTCAGTGAATTAAGTTTATTCACACTGTTTCCAGGACCATGTGTATGGTTTCTATAATGGCCTCATTTTCCCACAGATTTTATGGTGGGCATGTCATAGCCTAATGAGAAACACAGCTAATTCAAATGGCAGGGATATATCCAACCGAAGTAGTAGCCAGAAAGGTATTAAGTCACGGCTCACATTTAAACACGGAGGGAAAATTTAGTGTTGTATCCATATACACAGTGCTAATTTTAGTCAAAATGGGCACAAGTAAATGCTCTAAGACTAATGCAGTAATGAAGAGGATACTGTGCAAATGCAGTGCTCACACTTCTTCTTAAATAAGAATGGAAGCATCTGGGCGTCTCTTAATTTTGCCTGCATGGATTCTTAATCTTGCCCTGTGGTGATGGTAAGGTGGCAGTGAATTTTAAGATGGTAAGTTGTCAAGAGAAACATTTTTCAAAGATGGTAAAATTGGGTGGAGGGGATGGAAGGTTACATCAAGGTCAGATTAGTGTAAAGTGTGAATTGGGATTTTTGCAAATGTCTGCCATGCACTGCAATAATGTAAGTCTATGCCTGCATAAATTTCAAGCACGGAATTACTTTTGAAAGTGTGAAATTGACTAATACGTCGAGCAAGTATATTAGAAAATCCTTTCGATAAGCATGATTGCCATCTGCCAATACTACTACTGGTGGATTTCCTAAAAGCTTGTCCGTTCTGCACATTTTAATGGTGATCTTTCTCATATGAAACCCAATGGCTTTTAAATTGTTTAATTATATTATTAATGCAATGACACAATCTACTTTTGTGAAACAAGTTCACACAGATCTGATTCAAATAAAAATATTGACATAAACCAAAACTGGCCCATAAAAACTAAATTAGTAAAAATATTTTAAAATTCTAATCTGGTCTACTGATGCATTTATTCTTGCATACAGTAAACTTGTGTAACTTATATAGGATCATTATTTCTATCTGAAGCTTATTAGTACTGACAAATCAGGTGTGCTCACAGCAACAACTTACTTACCACTTTTGCAAAAAAGAAGACATCAAACTAATCTACCAATCAATTCTTAATTTTTCCATATTTGCAAGGACCATGGACAAGGCCATCAGCATGTTTTGCTGCAGTGAGGAATGAACAGAAGACCTGTTTTCTCAAATCGCACTCATACTGGAACCCTAATGGCAGAAGTCAATAAAAGTCAATATGGAAACACAATTTTGTCTAGTGCTTTAATAAATTCTTTAGTCGAAAGCGTATATTTAATTCATAAAGGGGACTGCTTTTGCAGAGGGAACAATTTGTTATTTCGCATTAGCATAGTAGACATGTAACCACAGAGGTGTCTCTTTGCCTGATCGTGCTGGATACCACAAAACGGCATAAAAACTGTTGCAGTGCTCCAGCACTGGGAAGTTAGATAAAACTACATATGAACAGCTTTTTGTTAAGTCATTCTTTCATGTTTTTCCCCGTGTATTCCCTTCATTGGCTGAATTTGTGTCACATATTTTTGATGGTTATTGATGAAGTTCAACAACAGTCTTTAGGTTTTCATTATAAGTGAGTTTCGGGGAGTTAACAGATTTAACTTTATTAGAAGGAAACAAGTCAAAAATATTGCCCATGGTCTTTGCAAATATGTGATAAATAGAGTTACTAGTGCGTTCTTATATATTACATGTAAAATGACAGTAATTGGATGTGCATGTAACATAACTTACATGTTTAGGTCTATCATTAATATACACATCATATTATCTGCACTACCTCTCCTGCCCTACCATTTTCTCTCAAAATGAGATCTTAAAGGAATCTTTGTATGCATTATTTATATTAAAACACTCATCAAGTCACTGTGCTTATTATGCACCTTAAACTATAGACATACGTAGACATACGTACGTAGTTGTGTAAGCTAAATCCATTAAATAAACTGTAGATGAGACATACAGCCTTCATTCACAGGCAAATGATAAGCAATATATGACAAAATATGAGCTACGATTTGTGTAAACTACCAGGGTGTTGGTTATGTGAGTGAGTCTGTCGTTGGAGTGCCAGAATTAGTTTTTTGCTGCATGCCATTGGTTATTAACATGTTAGGCTAACACTGATAATATTTCTATTAGAACAGTATTGCCATTGGTACAGCTGATTCTCCTGTTAGTGATTGAAACACAGCTTTAAAGCTTGATATAGGCACCAGACACATGCACATTATTCACATTTCTTACCCAGTGTTTGACATCTTTACTAGAATTGGCATAGATAGCATGCAGGATTCTTTCCAAATGAATGATTTAGAGAAGATCGTTTGCTAGACGCTTTCCATATGGAATGTCCAACCTAGTATTTCAAGGTAAGTTATACTTGATTTACATCAATTCTATTTTTTAAGGATAATATATTATCACATAGTTATACACAACAACAATACAAAAATAAAAACAACAACAACAACAACAATAATAATAATAATAATAATAATAATAATAATAATAATAATAATAATAATAATAATAATCACTCTATGCATATTATGGACAATTTGTGGCCATTTGTGACCCCTGTTACCTGGTAGCTGTGAACTGAAAGCTAACCAGCAAATCTGCAATTTAATTCTTGTTTTTCTGAATCCCCATTTTCCTGTGCCACTCAGTCCTGCCAGGTTTGTGGAAGAGAAACTTTGTCACTGTGTCCTGAGCCATCACTTCATCAACTTCCACCTGTCTATTCAGCTACAGTCATCTTCCTGCTCCTATCCTGACACTCAAGCTCGTCCATGACATCTCTGCTGAATGATGCATTAGCCGAGCGCTATCATGGTTTAAACGCTCTCATCATTTCAGCAAATCCAGCCTTTTCCTGTTCTCCTTTTTCTGCCCAACTGATGGGACAGCTAGTGGCAGAAAAGTTCTGCTAGCTTTCAAGTTTCAAAGCAGCCACCTCTGTAGCACGTGCGGCCACAGAAAAGAAAGAAAAAAAGAAGGTTGAGTTAAAAAAAAAAATCTGTCAGCAGCAATGTCAAATGCGTCAATTTTTTTCTTTTACCAAGCAATTAGAGGTTTCATCATCTCTGAAAGGTGTCAGCATTCATTACGCCTCAACAACAGTTAATTGCTTAAAGGTTAAAATTACACATCTGACAGCATTATATTTTAAGTGACAGACTCAGATTCTGTTGTGCTACTGAGAGAGAGAGAGAGAGAGAGAGAGAGAAAGGTGGAATAATGCCATTTCTGTCAAGGTGCATTGTGCCCACTGGATTAAAACGAAACAAAGTAAACCACAAATATAAATATGAATATAAACACACACACACACACACACACATATATATATATATATACATACGATGCTTTGGTCTACAGAATCCAGAAAGATGTTTTGGCGATAATTCCAACCTATGGTGTAGGTTTATGATGTAGGAAATCACTGCCACTTCGAAGTAAGACAACAAACTCCTAGTGTTCATAGGAGAAATGTGAATATATTTTATCTTATAAGGGACTTTTAAAGCCAATTGTTGTTTAGCTTCTTTTTAGCTAGATCTTAGCTAGATCTATGTGACACAGAGACACGTAAATCCTTGAACCAATCCCGTGGCACATGTTGTCTGACATTTCTTCAGTTTCCCAGTCACATGGAAGAAAAACTTAGTTTGATCTTTTATATGATTTTATATGATCTTTTGTGATGCAAACAAACTAGCTTCAGGCATCTGTCATATTAGCTATAGGTAATATTCTGGTACTCGATCAACATGTAATGAGTATGTTGTTGGAAAGGTATGTTTACATGAAGTATGCGCATTAGGATTGTTAATACTATGCAATTATTATTATAGTTTTTAACAGCTGATTTAAAAACAGGTTTAAAAAATATCAGTAGCAATATCAATAGCAATACTGCTTGCACATAACTCTCTATGCACACTCTGACATAGCCTTATTTATCAATGTACATATTTACATATTTATCTGCACTTGTTCATTTGCACAATTTCTACTATTTGCACTTCTGGTAGAGGCTAAACAGCATTTCGTTGCTATATACCTGTACATTGCATTGACAGATATATAGATAGATAGATAGATAGATAGATAGATAGATAGATAGATAGATAGATAGATAGATACAACTTTATTATCTATCTATCTATCTATCTATCTATCTATCTATCTATCTATCTATCTATCTATCTATCTATCTATCTATCTATCTATCAATAAAAGTCTTGTTCAGGATAGGCCTGGTTTACATATGGTTTATCATTTTTGTGTCGCCGTGCAAAAAACATCAACACAAAAAAAACCCAAAACAAGACAGTACCAGCTGATTTACAGCTTATTTTATCGGAGTTGAGCTGCATCTCCCTATAGACTTGCATTGGCATTCTCTTGCCTGCTAATGTGGCAGGGTGTTGACGTGCTGACGTATGGAAGTAGTTAGCAACAGCTTGTAGATTGTGGCATCTAGATTATATATCTATGACTAGATCCTGTTCATATCCAAGCCTCCTTGTATCTAAACCTTAATGACGGTAAAATGCAGAAACAAATTATGAATTCAGTTCTAATTAAGAGAACTTGTTCCTCACAAACTTGACCCAGACAACTTGCTCAGCGATTTTTGTTGTTCACATTGTTGATTTGAGTGGCATGAATTATAGAACTGCATATTCATATTGTGGAGCGGCTGGAGTCTTTTCTTTCAAGTGAGCAGTTGTTTACCCTATGCTTTTCCCCTCATCGTAGAGTAGAATACCTGATCCTTTGAACCGATTGTTTGTTTAACCGCTGCAGGGAACAGAGAATCCCTGAGGTCTGAGCAAGTGTTGATCTAAGTTAGGATTTTAAATCGTCTAATGAGGAACTCTTTGGATAATTAGCACAGGCAGAAATGCTTGCGGATAATTTGAGCACTTCACCACACAGATCAGGGAAAGGAAGAGGAGGGGGTGAATGGAGAGAGAGAGAGAGAGAGAGAGCAGAAAAGAAAGAGAGAGAGAGCAGGGTTAATGAAAATTATCACATCAACTTGGTCTCTACCTTTCGCTGTTCTCCTTTGTTCTGTACTGACTGCGTCATTAGGAGAGCAATGGAACAATTAGCTGTGTGCTTCATGGAGGGCCCAGGGCTCAGTGGTAGGGAGCTGGGAGGGATGAGTTCAGCTCCGCAGTGGTAATTAGACACTTGGAAGTGTCGGTCTGTGAGGTCTATCAGGAAATGAAGCAGTGGTGGTGTGCCTCTGGGGAAATGACAGCCTGTCCTTCATCGTCCCCAAACCGTGAACCACAGGAGACCACAAACATGAGCTGGTCCCAGTTTAGACAAGCATACAAGTTCTGACTGGCTTGCAGTACAAGAGAAGCTATTTGGCTGTGTTTTTTTTATGTGAATCCATATGTATGTGGCTGGACACCAACAACTCACACAAATGGCATTTTTATTTTGCATGAAATCCTGATTGACCATAGACACACAGCCACTCTTCTTCTCCAAACCACCATTTGCATTGGCGAGTGACACAAGCTTGATCACACTGCTGATTTGTGTTCCTCGAGAGCTAAGTAACTGTGCCGTAACATCCCATCATATTGTACAACGACACAGTGTGTGAGAGAAAGCCTGCATATTTCATGCTTTCCAGCACCTTGTTTGTTGTGTTTCCTCCCCTCCCCGGCCTCTTTCGGCTGACGGAGTGGAGCGAGGAGTGCTCGATGCCATGTCAGAGTTAATTACATTTTTAAATTGAGGTTGTCTTTGGGCCAGCTGCTGGGGAAGAGTGACAAAGCTAGGCTATTAAGTGCATGGAGGGTGTGAAGAAATGGGGCTGAGACGAGTTAGCGGATACCTGCAAGCTACAAGCTCAGACTTGCTGCATGGCAGAGATGTGATTAGGAGCTGGAGTTAAGCATCAGCACGTCCTCCTCCAGCCCTCTCCGCCGGCACCGGAGATCCAGCTAGAAAACAAGTTGTTGATTGGTGCTGAATTGTCAGCTGTTTTTCATGACATGCAACTTCCCAGGCTTGCGAGTATTGGCAACCACACTTGGTCCTATTTATATCAGCTCTTCACACCTGCTACACAGGCATGGACAACTGAGGTGGTAGGCAATGTAAGAAAGCACAACTACAAGTTTTGTTGGTGACAGTGGATCCTCTTGTTATTTCAGTCCTGGGTTCATCCAGTTCTGGGTTTCTCAGTGGATGTGGCAACAGGCCTATTCAATAAGCCTCTTACCATTGGTGGAGGACACATTTCTTTCCCTTGTTATCCATAGCTGGTGGACGTCAGGCTCAGAGTTTTCAGGAGATGCTAAACAAAACCGATGAAGCTCTCCCAGGACTACAGGGATGCTCTTTTTTAACCAAGCTATTTTTCTTCATGGCTTCACAAAAGAACTGGCCCCCTCGGTTGAAGCGATTTGCAGTTCACAATGCGTCAGCTTAACCAGTCAGGTCAGGTCAAGTTGAGCCACACAATGGATTCAAGTCTCTCACCCAAGACGGCTCCAAACCAGCTCCCCCCTCAGCACTACAAAACTGCACAAAGTGCTACACAAACAAAGAGCCAGACTTGGCATCTTTTATATTGAATTAATGAAAAAAATGGGGGACAGCATATTTCAAATTTGGGAAATTAATCAAGTAAATTGTTGCTGGTTTGAGTCAGTACTGACTAAGTTCTGCATACACAATCTAAAAATGAATATTCAGGGTTTTAAAATTTTTCTTGCTCTGTTAAGGTTAATTACATTCTAAATGGTCAACATTCTCTTACAGCTGATATGTATAAGGATTTACACTTGCTAACTTCTGGGACCAGTTACAAATGGTTTGGTTTTGGTTGAGGGAGAGGGTAAATGGTTACAGTATAAAATTGGGTTGGCTAAATTTCACACAGAAACATCTGAGTTTTCAGCAGCATTAAAAGAAATATAAGTGTGTGAAAGAATCTTGGGTCTTACTTGAAGTCTCTCTAAGTAAGAGAGGTCAGAGATTAATCTAGAAGTCTCCCTGACATAACACATTACAAAAGTAAAGACCCTTTTAAGAACTGATTCAACTATTTAGTGCAATTATTACAGTAAAATTAGATGCAACTTACAGAGATGTATATGTGAATACTAAACAAGAAAAACATTAGTAAATTCAAGTCTTGATAAGCACAATCTTGTTTTGGGGAAGTTCAATTTAATGGCCATTTTACAGGCATGAATGATGTTAGACACCTCAGTGAATTTAATAACTAGACAGATTCATTTGAGTGGGAAGCCTCCCAAATCTGTTCAAACATAAATTACGATTAAAAAGATTATTAATCTGTCTATTCTGTCAGCCTTTTATTGGCCCTCTTTATATTGGAAGAGGACTTTTAATGGACATTTTCAGGCAATTATTTTCTGACTCTCTGGATAACAGGTTATAGAGATGTCTGAGTGTGGAATAAGATTATTAAGAAAGAAAAAAAAATCCCTTCTGTACCTTTACAAGTAAGGAAGATTTTATAGTCACTTGTTAGCATCAGATTTTCTATTAGGTTTGGGTGCTTTCGGGTTCACTGTACGCACACATAATCCAATGATATTCAAGATCATGTTTATTAAAGCGGCAAATGAAATCAACCTCGCCACGTATTGAGCTTGATTGCGCTTAAGAATGAAATAGGAGCAGGAATCAATCCAGCGCCGTGGTGAATTATTGCGCCGTGCTTTCTGCTAGTGAAGGAGGAGGGCCAATTACAGCCTCAGCGCTGTGATAATAAGGGGGTAATTGCTTGTTGTCAGCAATATCCACTTAAGGCTCAGTGGCCTCGGGTAGCACACAACATTTCTGTCTCTCTCATGCAGAGAACAAAGACTACAGCTGGGCTTGGCCTCATTTGCCCATGCTCACACTGATTTCAACTGAACAGACACGCAGGGAACCAAGCCCGTAGGCTGCATATGTATATGTGTGTGTGTGTGTATGTGATGGAAAGTGATGCTGTAATATTTTAATGGAATAAAGTAAATGCTCATTATATATTGTACATTAAACATTGTTGTTCATAATTCTGTGAAGGTCCAACATAAGTATCCTTAATCAAATGTTAATCCCATCATTTTGGACACACACATGAGCACACACATACACACACACACACACACACACACACTACCTATATATATACCCACGCACACAAATTCCTCCCTGGAGCAAAAAAAGTTGCAGGATGTGGAAGAAGAACATCTGATTTGTCACATTTGAAACACTAATGTTTAAACCAAAAGGAAGTGCACACAGTAACATGTTCATTCATCTGCATAAATACCACCTGTCCCGAGCGCACGCAGCTACTCCAGAGGAGAAAGTTTAGCGTTGGCCCATGCACACCAGCCAATCAGCAGCAGCCCAGCTGTGTCTCCGGCATCCTAATCGTTTTCAAGTGTCGGAAAGAGCTCAGAGTGGTGCTGCTGGTGCTGGAGAGAGAAGACTTTTATTCCATGTCATCTGCCAGTGAGACAGAGAGGCAACACTCTAACACAAGGAACAACAAGGTCTAACAATCAAGACAAACATCCTGTGGTAATTTATACTGTTCCCTTTATTAATGTACGCATGGATGCCATGTAGTAATCTCCAGCCAGGACTGAGGGGTAATTTAGAGCATATATAACACCTTGCAAGCCTGTTTTGCAAAAAATAGTAGTAGAAACATCATTTGCTTCTAGAGTACAAAATAAGTTCATCTCATCTTTAACATAAAATGATTCTTTTTATAATCCATAGAAAAACACTTTAATGTAAGGCACCTTAGTATTAGATGTTTGTTCACCTCTTCTGTTTGGACTGTATGGTGAGTCTATAATAGCTAATTTAACTAGGCTTTAATCATATTTTCCTCCCAGTAAATGACTTGTGCTTCTCTAATGACAACAGCACGCAATATGCTGGCAGCCATAAATATATAGTGCTCTACGGATTAAACATAATTATATTCCCTTCATTAATGTTAACATCAGTATAATGAATATTGTGGGGAACACATAGATGGGTAGGGAGTTGACCATATAGTATCCCAAAGGAAGACCACTGACTCAAGATGCAGTAGATGGTAAAGCTTACAGTAATGGTTGGATTTTATTTGAATTAAGTCAGAAGAAATGCTATGAATGCTAGTTACATCCTTAACTCAAACCTTTGTAAGTCTTCATACAAACTAATATGACTTGCTAAGGTTAAGGCTAAGTTGTGGCATGGTGTTGTAGCAATTCTGTCTCACTGATCCAGTTCAATCCTAAACCCAGGTGTGGAATTTTATATTTTCCCTGTGTCTGAATGGATTTCCTCCAGGTTCACTGATTTCCTTCCTCTTTCCAAAAGTGTACTCTTAGGAGACTCAAAATTATTCCTTAGTCTGACTGAGATTATGAATGTGTGCATGCAGGGTGCCTTGTGACGGACTGGTGACTGATGTCCTATCCAGGGTGTACTTTCTCTTCCTGCCCAGAGTTCCCAAAATAGGCTCCAGATCCACTGCAACCCTGACCATGATAAAGCAATTCATGAAACCTAATAAATAAACAATGCAAGACCAAGGCCATATTAGACTGACATTCGGGCAGAGAAGTCTCTTTCAACAAAAAATATTTAAACATTCAAAGTCACTTAGTATCTTAGATCAAAACTCACTCACACCAAGGAGAAATTATGAGTAGCTAATACACATATTGGCATATTTTGGGAGGTGAGAGCAAAACAATGAACCTGACATAGATAATAACCTGAGTTTGATCGATCAAACCTGGGACCTTGGAGCTACCTGCTGTGCCAGGTTGCCACCCTCGACAAAAAGACAATATTAAAATTTCACATTTCACAGTGTTACATAACACCGTTCTACAGAATGAACAACGGTTTCTCAATACAATCAATCTGTCTTTTTTCAGTCCTATAGTAAAATCCTACAAAACTATACAACATCCAAATGTATCTCTTGCTGGATCATGTGATTTGTCTTCATCGTATTATTTTACAGAAATCAACAGCATGCTGCCTTTAATAGATTTAATGACAGAAAATTGCCAGTCGTCTGTTGTTGTAAGTATACTTTGTAATAGCCTTCTACTCTGTATCCGATTCCTCTTTCAAGAGAAGCTTTCAGAGCCAGAATTGCAGCTAAGTCATACAGCCACTGTGGAAATCATAGGGGAGATGCAAGAGGAAGAAAGAAACAATTAGAGATCATTTGAGGGAAGAAGCTTTCTATTGCTTTCAATCCAAGGCCTTTTGTCTTTTGTTGACCCCTCTAAGAGTGGGGGAAAAGAGCAGGAGGGCATTCTCCAAGCCCCTAAGTGGAGTCTTGCATATCTGACTCTTTCATCTACCACAGAGGATAGAAGGAGCACAAACGTCGGTGTCTGCCAACCACTTTAATCAATTTAATGCAACTGGCAGGCATCATGAGCCCTGACTCACCTACAAAGAGCACTGCAGATGGAGGATTGAGAGAGAGCTTTCAGCTGGCCTTCAGGTTTCTGTTTCAGGAAAAGACAAGGGCTGCAGGACATAGGGGTGACACTCAGACAACCCGTCAGCAAAGACATGCTGGTCCTCATCCCCTTCATTCTTTCTTCATGCCCAGCTCTCTCTCTGCAGCAGTCTCATCTGTACAAGCCATACAAGGCACTTCTGATATAAAGTATGGGTGATGGACCTTTGTTTAGTTCAAAGGTTTATACCTCTTTATTCCAGTTCCTTTGTGGATCCTTGGGCCTTGAAATATGTATCACTGTCCCCTTTCATTCTTGGCTATCCAAAGGGGGAGGGAAATCAAAGCTTCAAGTTTTTTCCAAAAGTCAGCTGGAAACCTAGAGTCCACTTAATGTCATTGTTTGCCAACTCACTACTCAGTGTAAAGGAGCCTTGAAGAACCCTGATAGTACAGTATTTGCCTATAGTACATATAATTATCACTTTTTGGACTGTACAGGAAACTTTATCTTTACTGACAAAGTAATTTATCTCCAATGCCCCACAGAAGATGCTCAGTGCCTAACAAAACTATAAAGCAAAACACATAATTCTAAACTTGTTGCCACAAGAAACACAACCCCACATCCCACATGTATGTATCAGCTTATCTCACTCAGCCATATCTTTGGATGTTTGACTTACAGTTAAGCAGCCACCATGGCCATGTCTCTTTGGGAGAAGAGTCACCATGGGACCGTGGTATACTCCATGCATGTGTGATCTGACAAACTCAGGGGAGGAGTAGATGGGATTAGGGAACTGCGACTCCATTGCTCCCCCAGTGAGATGGCTAATGAGGTCCCACAGACCCGACACTTCCAGCAGGCCATACGAGCAGCATCTCCGCCTAGCACGAATCTCAACACCGATCTTACAGTAAGCTTACTAAAGCTGCACTCGGAGATGAAAAGCTTCCCGGAGTAAACACCAACAACAGCACCTACTTAGCTCCACTGAAAGGCTGATTAGCTCACCAATGGATCCCACTAAAAGAGCTTGCTCCTTTAGCTCAGCACCTCTAAAGATCCCCTGGTAGTGATGCATGGCATTAGATCAGGACACCTACTGTTAGTCAATTAATTCAATGCTTGACACCACGATGGCTCTTAAATTGCATTGTTTTGGCAGGAGGGCGGTGTAAGCAAAGATTACAACATGGCTTACTGCAAAGGCTTACAGCAGACGAGTTGTACCAGTCAAAGAGAAAGTGATTGTACATGTAATTAGTTATATTCAATTTAAAAATTTCTCGCAGCTGAGTGAATTACATTTGTTTCTGTTTTGTGTCATTTTTGTGAGCAGTATAGTAGCATTATGTCAAACATAAGGGTTAATCACCATTTCATTTTCTGCAGCACAGTCTTTGGCATTAACAAACAAAGCAAAAAAGTGTCCTCATTTACAGCAAGCGTGCAGGCTAAGTTAATAAGCCAGGATTATACTTATAGTAGTTATGAAGAGGGTGACAGTATTTCAGTTACTTTTATGCATTGCATGTCACTTGATGTCTCTCCACATCAGCTTTCATTTTTGCATCTGCTGGCAATCACGCATGACACTGAAAAAAAATTTCAAAAACATGTGGGCGTTATGAAGCAACTTAGTTGGAAAAGAACAAACAACACATTCATTAATTATGTGTTTAATTGGTAATGCCAATTAAACACATCATTAAAGTGAAGAGTGGAGTGGGAAATGTACATTTCACAGATCACACATACACGCTAGAATAAACAAATGAGTGCATATCAGTGCATAGCTTTTTTTTGCTTCGGATGTGAGTAGAGAACTTAACTAGAAACAAAAAGTGCAGGGCAAATACAGAAAAAAACTATTTGGGTGAGGGGTAACGTATAAGCATATCTTGTCAACATCTTGATCTAATTCTGGGTCAGTAACTGCAGTTTGATTCTGCATAGTAATTTCACACCTGAAAAGTTTGAATGAAAAGTTCAAGGCTATAACACAGAATTCTATATAAATCCTTTTCTTTATAACCCTGAATGTGAAAAAAAATTAAAGGTAAAATTATTGAGGTTAAAAGGGCAAAAGTATATTGGTATTTGTAAAACAACTGAAAGCGGAACCTGATTTCTCCTACACCTAGGCATTCTAATTGCATTGCATGGCTTCATCAGAGGACGCAGTGTGAACTTGGGCCAGTGTGAGCTGTGGGCAGGAAGGACATCATTTTTTACTTAGTGTCATGCTGAGGAATGGCAGACACACTCCTCCAAGAAGGAAGGCGTGAGACTCTTTTCAATACATATTACAGATACAGATAGCTCAAGCCAGCAGCAGTAATTTTCATTTCCATCTCAGTACTGCTAGATTTTAAAATATAATAAGGATTCTGATGGAAGAGTTGTATAATGGCCAATTATTTATGATGAACAAAAAACATAAAGCCATCATGAGCAATATAAGTAAAAAAAAATCCACATGGGATCAAATATCTGACCACTTGCCTTGCTCTTTGCAAGATTGACCATAACTGTGAATAAACCTCAGTTTTTCTAGGACTCTGGAAAGAGTGCTTTTGTTCTTGAGGGCAGGCAAAAGCAACGTTAGGTACCCTTTAAATTGGCCGGTACTCTCACCAGGGTCAAATAACAGATTAATAATGAGGTTCAGTAATGAGCTCCCCGGAGTGTCCACCCACACCTCCCTCCATCCTGGCTTCCTTTATCCCTTCCCTTGATGGATGGTAGTGGGTATCATTCACACATCACAGAGAAACATGGCTCGGATGGCATTTGTGTGAGGGAGAAATAAGCACTATTGCGCTGACATATTGTTCCATTAAATCATGCTCCATGTTTGGTGATATAACTGAGCTCAAATTAATACTCTACAGTGTCTACACTTTAAATTACATTGGTCCTCAGTTGTCTTTGCAAACACAAATCCAACCTACGCTCATTCATCCTGACACAGCCTACACAAAATAACACCATGCATGTCCAAAAATTGCCCCCAATTTAACAGGATTTGGAATCTTTATCTCTCAACAGCTGCACACCCACAGCAACAATCATGCACACAGAAATATAAACAGAGGACAAATGACTTAAACCATATATTTATGCCTTGTGGTCTATAAATGATGAAGACGTGTGGGCAGTAGAGAGTTATCAGATGTAACTAGGATGGCTACTGCTGTATGGCATCTTTGTCCAGCATCATTAGCTACTGGTCTACATGCTCAGCTGATCTGCAGGAAGTGGTTGGGATGAGTGAGAGATGAGCAAGAGACTAACAGAGCCCCAATCGCTTTATGCTACGCCATGCAGCGATGCTAATAACCTCTGTGTTCCTGCATTAATGCCCTCTGTCTACATATCCTCCTGGGACAGGCAGCATATGTGCAGCATAGAGGCATCAGACGATATTAACTCCTCTTCAGTTTGAAAGCAAAGGTGTCAGATAGGAAATTGTATACTTAAAGTTGTTTCTTGTTTTCCACTCTAATGACTAATATAATAATCAGTAGAAACAATTATGTAGCACTGCCAAGTTATAGTATAATTTCAAAACATAGAACAGCAAAATATCCCCCATTTGTAAAAGAAGAGCCAAGGCAAAAAGTATATTTACACAGTTTTCCTTCCCTTAATCTTAAATGCCAAGCAATAATGACATGTTTGGGCTTGAGTAACATGGTCATTGTACAATTTGACCATGTTTTAATGTCAGTATAAAATCAGGCAAACAGAAAACCATTATTCATTCCACATTAAAAAATCAGATTACAAAATATATTAGTTTTATGACATTGACTTGTGTTTAGATAGTTCTTGCTATCTAAATAGATTTACATTTGCTAGATACTCAGATATGTTAATAGTAAACTAAACAATTTACACATAACCAAGTCTATTTTGTAAACCATTAAAAAAAATCTAGGGAAAAAAAAACAGAATTACTTTGGCATAATTTTGCTTTCTTAAAATTCACCAGTGTGACTTGTTGACCTCTCATGAAAAATCACACTACACTTGACCTTATAGATCCATCCCTGGCTGAATTCTGACATGATTCTGGATACTAAATTTACATTTATTCAAACACTATTTGATGACTATTTGAAGCCATAAATACAGAAAAACTGATGGTCTTGCTTGAGGTTGTGGCAGTGCTGTGATTCAATCTCACAAACGTCTGATCACCAGGACATTATGTGATATATGTTTGTCAGTGTTGATAGAACCTTTATTACATAATATAATCTTATTTTTGGCCAATCTATTGCAATTTCTGAATTTGCAATCATGAAACAAAACTGGCTTTCTTCCAGCAATAGCTACAGGCATCACATTCCTGTGAACCATGAGCAAACATTAATTCTCAGAATGAAGAGCTGATATGAAATGTATGCAGGACTATAAAGTCTCACTCAGATTAGAGCTCCTTTCCTGTGGCTCAAATGAGATACCTGACTTAAAAGCCAACTGCCTGTATCAGTATTAACTCTAGAAACATGGCAATGCATACTAAGGTAGCTGAAAACTTATCCGTGAAACCAGCTCTTCATAGGGCTAAAATGTTTGTCTTGGGCTCCCTCTTGATCTCTTCATTACCTGTAAGTTTGAGGATTAGGGCTAAATCAGGGAATTTCTGCCATACTAAACTTGACCCATAGTACAGAAACATTGTTGAAAGAATGAAAAGACATGAATATCATTAAGAAATTATGCTGAAAAATAGAAATGAGTAGTGATTAATTGATTAATAAGTAGAGATTAACTGAAAATGTTGATAGCAGGGGACATCCAGATGCAGAACCCATGAAGTATTTCAGTGGACAGAATGGAGTACATGCCCATAGTTCTAGGATTCTAAAACTGAACCAGCTTGGATTATATGGAACGACTTCTTTTGTGGCTCATCCAATCACATGCATGTATGTATATTAATTATGTACCTATAATTAGTGAAGTAAAGACATTCAAAATAAATGTCTCGGTTCATGGCACTACTCAAAAGTGGTTAAAAAAATAAACAATTCAAATTGCCATATTTATAGGTGTAAACTGATGAATGGTTAAATATCAACCATGACCCAATGGCACGGTTGTCACTGTTTTGTCATGCAAGGAATTTTACTTAACTGAATCTTTACAAATTATACTTGAATACACCAGGCCTGTAGTGTGAATTGGCATATTTGATTCCCAGCTCAATACATTCAATTGCTAGCTGATTAATATAATGTATTTAGTAAAGTCAAGTCAACATCTTTTATTATCATTTTGACCGTGTATTGCTGATGCAGTACATAGCGAAATGGAACAATGTTCCTCTAGGACCATGGCACTACAAAAAGGGCTAAGGGCTAAAAAATAATATTAACCTATCCACAAAAATGCATGTCTACAACCTTGTGCAAACAGTGCAAGACAAAAGCCAGTGCAAGGTAAGAAACAGTGCAAACAGACAATACAATACACTACAAGGCAGACACACAAAACTTAATTAGTACTTAATGATTACGCTACAGTATGGCTTACATGAAGCAAGCAGGGGCTTCTGTGAAGTGGCATTAACCCTGTAACTATAAGTTGGGTTTATCAGGCTCTAAACTAAGGTTTGAGTAGCTTGTATATTCTTCTCACTTATGTGCCCTTCTCAAAGTCTAAATCATGCTGGTCTCTGTAAACTACAGCATTGCTATGGGAAAAATACTTTCTCTGTGACTTCTTATGTCAAGTATGACCACAAACTCTCTGTTTGTATTCCTTGTTGTGTGTGTTGGGGCTAACTGAGTAGCAGCCCCTTACTAGGACTGATATAAACACATCTCTGGCCCTGTTGTGTGTCGCTGAGCCCCGGAGGCAAATCTGCCCTTACATTCACTGGGTCGGCTGGCTAAAACCTAGCAAAGCAAAGCAGCAGTGCACAGGCATCAAGCTGCTTAAAAATATTAAATAGAATTTGTGTTGTTCAGAATAATTTCATGATTCTGTGATCAATTCTTTTTACTTTCTGTTTAAAGGCTGCTCCTGGTGCAACTGAACATTTGTGTTCGGGCCTTCACAGGCTTAGAAATCTTTGCAGAGTCATCCAACATGGCCATGTTACTCCTCTACACACCTCGCTTGAATTTTTTTCATTCAGCTTCTAAAAAGAGCACAGGATTGCTCTTTAAGAAGAAAGAACAAGTGAAAGAAAAATCTAGGACTGCTTTTAATCTGCTTAATAAGTGCTGTGCCATGAAACTCTGACCAAGATTAAGTGCTTGGCAGGCCTGGACAGAGTATTAATATTTAAATTCCCATCCAGATAATCAATGGAAGAGGGCACTTCTGTGTGTGGTTAGCCTCATATAGCAGACGATAATAGGGAGAAAACCTCCTGATTAAGACTCTTAGAGGCTCTTCATACTGTGTTGTGCTCAATACTTTAGTACTGATTATAACCTATTGAGGCAGAAAACCTGATCGAATATGACCTCTTTTGAATTCCTTGTTCCCTCAATGGCGTGTCAAAAAGAGCATTCAGCAGTTCATGTAGCAAAATGGCAGCTCATCCAAATCGCTCACCATTTCTCCTTTGCATATGGTGCGCAAGAGAAAATTTCATTGTGCTTTATATTCTAACATAATGCTTTGATACGGGAGCCAGAGCCATATCGAGCAGCAATAGGAGAACTTATATCTCATTCTCCTTTTCAGTATACAAATAAAATCCCAGCTTAGTGCTTTTTGTCTTTTCAATGCTTTGAACTCTTTCTAGGCCTAAAGGGCACTTTTTTGTGCTTTAGACTGTGGTGTGCATTGACTGTAAAAGCACTCAATGACACAAGGAGCCCACAAGCAAAACTTTGAGTGTCTTCATTCGGACCACACATCCTAAGCATTTGCATAATTTGGGGATTAAAAAGAGAGAAAAAAACAGAGTTAAAAAAAAAAAAAACTTGTTCAATTCACAAATGAGAAGGAGAAACCATGGTGCATACCTCACCTAACCTGAAGGGTTAACCGATGTAAGCTTCGGTCAAACTGCACCAACAACTGCTGGAGCAACATCTTTGTATCAGATTTTTGAGAATGGTCCAGACTCTTTTACCATTGTCCCTGCTTAGCTGAGGCATCGCAGACAGAGGGAAAGAAAAGCCTTATGGGCATGCAAGCGCAGGATCCGGGGATAATATCTCATTTGAAGGGCTAGCAGAGAAAGAAAAGCAGAAGGAGCTGAAGAAGTAGCTGTGAGGGTGTTAAAAGAGAGCAAGTCCAAAGCTGAACTGCTCAGTTCATTTTCCAGCTCACTGGCCTTCGTAATCCATCTGGGCCAGCTGCTAACAAGATTGGGTCTGAAGTTTACCTCCACAATGCCTTAATCAGATTTAGAGCCACAAAGATCAAATAATGACCCGACTTCAGGGCAAGTTCACTCAGGCTCTTGATTATGATGTGTGGTCCTTGAGATTTATAAAAGAATTACTCAGGCTTGATTGCATCCATAACAATAATAACAATAATAATAATAGCAATAATAATAATAATGATAATAATAATAATAATAATAATAATAATAATAATAATAATAATAATAATAATAATAATAATAATACAATACTGCTACTACTACTACTACTACTAATAATAATAATAATTTCATTTGTGATGCACCCTTTTATAACAGAAGACACAGACAGTGAAAACAATACTATCCTATTTTAAGCCTGAGAAGCAGATAAAAAGACACAGTTAAAATGTAGGAGGCTGTGTGTTGCAAAGTTTCTATGCCAAATTGGCATTGACAAATATGACCACACTCCAACTGCAATTCAAACTTTTCACAGATTTGCTGATTCTCTGTGGAACAGATTGTACTCAAAGGTGAAACTTCTATAACAGTTGAGGCTAATTGTCTCAGATCGGGATATGATTCGGGAGCTTTTGCGGTTTTGTTGTCTAGATTCTTTTTCTCGCTCTCAGCCCCCACGGCTGTCCATAAAGACTGTTACTAAGGCCATCTTTAGTAACTGGATTATTCAGAGAGGCATAGGGCTCTGATTGTCTCACAGCAGATGGTGCGCACTGCTTCACCTTTGAGAGAAGTTAATTAAGCCCGCCATATTGCGCTCATCCAGGGGAAAATGTTGATGAATATAGAGCAATCAAAGTCTGTTTCTCTATTTAAAGTGCTTTCTGTGGGTCGGAGGAGGCCAGAGAGAGAGAATTGCGTACAGAGTCCTACTAATTCAAGGCCAGATGCCCCCGGTCCTTTCCCACCAGCAAATGTCCAGAATTGTCCTAACCACTAGCGGCTCACTCCATGGTGTCCAGGAAATTAAACCCCTCTGTGAACACATCATTCTGTTGTGTGAGATCGGCTTTGGAGATTTTCCTAGCCAAGCCCCAATTCTACTACAAGCATGACAGATATTTAAATTTTACTGTAATCAGTCTATACAACGATGCATTAAGCTAAAAGCTAGACATGAAGTTACTGTCCTTTGCTGCTCGGTTGTTACCTAAGGCACTGAACCTGAAGGACCGGAAGTTTCTTTGAGGCTGATTCAGGGATCGAGAATGAAGAGTGAAAGCTCTGAGTCTGGCAGCGTTTTATTGGGAAACTGGGAGAGCTGGATTAAGGGCCAGAGTGAAATCAGAATAACAAAATAGTGTTCAAAGTGCCCAACATGCAGGGAAGAGCCTGCTGAGCGCAATATAAAAGTAGGGGTTAAGCTTATTGTAAACTCCCTCTGCAAAGTTCCAGAGGTAGACGTTACATATGATTAGAGGACCTTTGGTGTGGAGGTCCCGTCGTGCCACTTCCGTTCCAGTTGAGCATTGCTAATTTCTTAAAACCCCTGGTCACAGCTTCCTTTGCTTTTTTTTCCCTTTTTTCTTACCACCTTGGTGATTTCATTTAGATGTACTCTCTTTCTTTTTTTTTCAGAAGGATGAATTGAATGGTGAATCAGCTACAGTACTTTAGTCAAATTCTCAAATGTTTAATCCTGCTTAGAGAACTCATAGTGTGAAAGGAAATTTCAGTTGGCCTGCTAAACTGCTTGTGTTTAGTTTCTTCTTTCTGAACTTGTGAATTTGCTCGCAGTAAAAACATTTTTATATTGAAAATTTGTCATTTTTTCTGATATGTGAATTAGTATTTAATAAACCTGACCCAAACCACGAACTGAACCCATTTTATTTGTAAGCCCAGGCAAATCATACAGCATTCAGCTAGTTCTGTGTTATTAAAAAGAGTGAGATGTCTTTGAAAGAACAGGAGTTCATTGGTTAAGGTGCAAAGCTTCGTCCACGTTAACCAAGTCAATTGTCTCTTCATTGAAAGCCTCTCGTCCTCTTGAATATGTTTGCGAAGCAACGCTCAGCATTCTCTTGGACCACTGTTTGCATGGGTATTACGTCCCCTTGAAGTGTGGCCTCCTCCCTCCAGAGCCATTGATATCCTTCTATTGATTGAGGGAGGCTGCGGACAGACCCACCAGGATAAAAGTGACTCCCGCTAATCACCCAGTAACTCCGGGTTGGGTGGGGTGGAGGGCACAAAGGATCCAGACAATGCCCCATATTCAATTTACATAGGTACCGACCTAAATAATATTCTGTATACCCCAAAATTCGGACATATACATTTCTAATTTCTCCACGAGAATAATGTTAATGTGAGTATGCTGAAGGTTAGCTGATTGTCCAGCATGTATTAATAGTCACAGTCGGACAGGTTGTTATTCATGCTGCGCTGGATGACCTTTCCATGTGTGAAAATTACAGCAAGCCCCCCCACTCCCTCCACAAAGCACATAATACAGCCCAATTAAAGGAGAAGACAATCTGTACCTTACCTTTCAACACCACCAGAACACCTCCTAATAGATTCTAAACTTACACTTTTTCATATTCGGTTCGAATTTGAAATTAAAAGCAGCCGGTTGGATAAATTAAACAGCTTTGAAATGTGCCTGTGCAATCCTTTGACAATCTCTAGAGCGTGTGCACATATAATACACACCATAAAAATGACTTGTGCTTTCGTTATTTGCAGAATTTGATAGAGTTGATATATAAAACAATAATTATTTATTGGAGATGGCATAAGCACATTGTGAAGACATTTTCTTACTAGTCATTGCATCAAATCATAGTGCTTTACATTTTAGAACATACAAGCAGATAAAAATGAACAAGAATAATTGTGATTACAAATATAATACATTGTCAATACTACAAAATGCAGCATTATGAACATCTTATACTAGGCTTGACCACATCGCATTCTTACATGTGAGAAAAAAGTCCAAAGCCTGTAATACTTGTGCGGTAATAGAATCACATATCACATGAAGTGTGACATGCAGATGCATATGTATTATCAGTATATTACATAAAACATACTGGTTCAGGAAAGATGCTGTATCCAGTCTAGTGCATTGCAAAGAAGACAAGGCTTCCTAAACCTTCATTAGAATGAAGAGTTCAAACTCGACTCATGGTCTGAAACTAAAGGTGCCGCCTCATCAGCCACAAACTGACAACAAGATTTACCCGCATCCATAATTGTGCTTCCTCTTATCCACAGTTACGCCAGTTAATGACAGTGAAACTTGAAGCCCTTTTCTTGGGTAGTTTTAATGAGACCCCCTTCTTTTAAAGACCACAAAATGCCACCAATTTAAGTTCTGACAATTTTCTCCACTTCTACTTGAGAACCACCTAAGGAGAGGAGAAATCATTGCACTGGCCAACGGCGGCGACAGTTAAAGAGGAAATCAGCATGGGTCTGCTTCCTCAGAATGACCAGTACCAGATTAAAATTCAGGAAATAATAGCTTTCTGTCATATGCTTGTCATGATTGCCTCACACCAACTTTTAATTAAGATAAAAAATAGATTCTCCTGTAATTCAGTGTGACCACTGGAAATAGAGAAGAGAGAGAAAGAGAGAGAGAGAGAGAGAGAGAGAGCAAGAGAGCAAGAGAGAGAGAGAATAAAAGGTAAGTGAAATGCTCTTTTCTAAATAAAAGTTAGCTTTTGTTTCCTATTGCAAGCTGTGATGCAGTTTTAATATTTGTGCTCATTCACCAAAATCTTTAATGATGACGGATTTTCAAAGCAGCATAAATTAGCAAGCAAATCAAACCCATTTTCTTTAAGATGCGTTTGAATTTTGTGTTTCTGCCTTTGTGATTCTCAGACACAGTTCAATCTGAGCTCCAGTTGCATCTCATTGTCTTGGGATTGTGTCTTTCTCACTGCTCTCTTTAGGGCCTTAAGATCTTTGTAGCTCTTGCCGCCTTTTCAAAACAGAGATCACAAGCTTAGTTTGCACTAATCTGTTTGCACTCCTTACAAACCCCAAATGAAACCTATCTGAGAGCAATCTGGATCGGTTAGCTGGTGTAAACGAGAAAGCGTTATCTGATGGAATGCGTTCGTGCAGGGACCTCATTGCATTGGACTAAAGAATTGATTTTCCCACAAACACATGAGCAAACAGAGTGTGCAATATACAGGTCCATTATAGCACTGGAGGAGATATTTGCATTAATGTATTGTTCTTGTGCAGCTACTAAAACTCAAATGAAATGGTTTAATATATGAATTATAGTGGCCTGTATAAAATGCTGTATGCATCCAGACTTGCTGTATATTTTATGAATATTTCTGACACTATATATGGATATTTAGAAGCACAAATATTAATACTGTGCAACTCTGCTGCTCTTGCATCATTACAGGACAGTTGAGAGCATTACCTGTTTTAATTTTCTAACATTAGTTAACACACTCCTGTGATTACTGCCATTGCCAAGGAGAGAAAATGATCCTTCCCACCCAGAGAGATCTCACAGAAGTCCTTTTCACCCCCTCTCTGTAACCCCCTGCCCCCAAAACTGTTTCTTGAAAATAGACCAATCTACCATTTAGTGAATCTTGTGCTATTTAAATGCTCAATATTCTTCAGCCATAACAAGGTAATTCCTCCTACTTTAATTCTAGAGTAACGTTCATATATCCATTCATCCCTGTCTCTGCATATGTACATTTTCACACAAGGAAAGGAAATGTGGAAAATCAGTTATACATTTGTTTTGGACATAAACTGCCACTTAAACAGTCCAGCCACATCATACACATTACGCCAATGAGGCAATCAGGGGTAAATGTTCCAAAATTATATGTGAAAATCTACAGATGATGTCTGAAAATTACAATTTCAACAAGTGAAAATTGCATGTTCATATGCCAAGTATGTAATTTCATATGTCAAAATGGCTGAAAATGTTCTCTTTCATAAAAAAAAAAAAAAATCTAATAGACAGTGCATAAATCAAGGGAGCTGGATACAGGTCACCTACAGGATATTACTTGTTTCAAGCAATTTGCTGAACTGAGAAAGATTTTTTAAATACTGTTAGTCTTAGTCTGTGACCTAGTAAATTAGTATATGAAATTATTTATTGATAGAAACCTCTTTAAGTTGATCTGGATAAAGGTGTCTGCCATAAATGTAAATAAAAATGTAGATTAGATCCAGCACAAACATGGGTTCATGATGATAAAGATTTCACAGTGAGAATAGATGCCTGGAAAATAATGAGCTCAGTTAAGTCAAGTCATGTCAATATTTAGTGCTATAACAACCATATACAACAGGCAGAACACAAGGAGATGAAATAATGTTTCTTCTAGACCTAAGGTTCAAGATACAGGTATGTCATACATACACATTGCTGACAAGAAGTAAACATGACACGAAGTCGAAGGTTTTACATGTAAATAAATATTTTGCATATTTTGAACCAGAGATTGCAAATGAATATCTATGTAAAAACATTCCACCTTGATTATTGTAATTGCCTTTACATGGGAATCTGTTTTCCCTTTCCTATCTGCAATTTGTGCAAAATGTCACTGCTAGATTTTACACTGGTACAGGAATAAAAGACAGTATCTCACCAGTCATGGCATCTGACACTGGCTTTTAATTAAGTATAGAATCAATTTTAAAATTTTACAGTTTTTAAGGCACTACATGGTCTGCCTCCACAGTACATTAGCAATATGATTAGTCTTTATAATTCAGGCAGCGCACTTTGTTCTACTAATAAATTACCCATGGTCACGATTAAAACACAAAGGTGACTGTGCAATTTCTGTAGCTGGCCCTAGACTGTGTGTAATAGTGTTACCTTACAGAATAAAATCTGCTTGAACTATCGATGAATTTAACACTTGCTTTAAGACCATTCTTTTCTCTTTGGCATATGACTGCATTTAACCCTTGAATTTGTGTATGTCTACTTAGGTGTCTATTTTAATGAGTTTTTTTTATACTGTATATATTTTATAATATTTTAGTGTGTGTGTGTTGTTTTTTACTCTCTTCTGCTATATTGTTGAGGTACCTTTTTAATCTCAGTTCTTTTCAGCTATATGCCACTTTGTCAGCTTTGGCGTTTTTTTTTATGAGCTCTAGAGATGAATTGAATTGAATAAAATTTAGTAGAGTCAATAAATTTGAACTTCAGTGGCAGATCGTCTGTTGCAGTTTATCCAGTTACATGTATTTATGTAAATTATTTAACTGAAGGCAGCTCACCTGACCAGAGACATGGTCTGATTAGAACATACCCCCATATTGTTTGCTTTAAAACAGCATAATATTGTGTTGACAGTAAATGTGGCTAAAATGTTCTCAAAAAAGAAGCTCTACATGGCTTAACCTGAGCAGCAACCCACACAAGAGGTTAGTCAGCAAGAGTGCTAACAAGCAGAGTGGACAGAGGAAGCATAGACTTGGAGGTAAATCATAGACTACCTTAAAAAGGATAGAAGTGGCAATCCTACACAATAAATAAAGATGTATGAAAGAGGTAACGGATGCAGAAACTTTGCTAAAGATGACTGTTTAAATAAAATTATATAAAAAAGCATATGTCTAGAGTTTTTCTTGTGAGAGACAAAGCATTTTTCTTTAGCCAATCACAGTTGCCTGATTTGAAAACTCCTGATTTTGAGATCTTTATCAAATGAGCAAGCTCTAAGCAACGAGTATGAAAGTAAGTTTACTCTCAGATTTAAGAATACCATATTTTTAGTTATATACTTGAATAAAATGAATAAGATACATGATTTATAAATGAATGACATATGAAGGGCTATTGGTTTGTTTGTGATTCTTCTAAAAATGTCTTGTCTTTTTACACAAATGTATTCCTTTCCCATGTTCGGTTTCTGAACGTGTTAATTGAATTGTTTATCTGTTATTATTTTCTCTTGAATATTTATTTATTTCACAATTCATGCTTAGCAGATGGTTTAGTGAGAACATGTGTTTCCTGAACTACTCTCCTCCCTGCAGTGTGTGTGTATGTGTGTATGCTTGTGGCCATCCGCCAGGGCAATATGGTAATGTGTTTAAATTCCACAGTGCAGATTATGCTTGTGTATATTGTTATAAGGTCGCGAAAAACAGGCTTAAATGTAAGTGCTGTTAGGCGTTTTGTATGGCCCTCCCCCTCCCTGTGCATGATGGGAGAAGTACAGATTCATAGCTTGTAGGGAGAAGTGTGGCTACATGGTGAGTGTATAATATATGACATGTGCTCTGTGCAGTCTTGCTTAATTTCATAAGGAACTGTCACTGCTCTGGCACGGTTTGTGTGTCAAAGTCCCCGTTACATACAGCTTAAATCCCCACTTAGGATATTCTGTTGGAAAGAACAGAGATAAGACATAAGGAGCATTTACCACATATTTACACATACCGTATATTGAATAACAAATAACGTGTGATATAATCATTATATGCTTTATATGTCTAGCATAGCTAATGTAATTTTCCATTGCCACATTTTAAACCAGTCCTGATTAAGCTAAAGGTGCAGGCCTTTGGCTGTGTGTGCTCAGTGTAGTCGCATTACTCACTCAAGGTCGCGTCTTTGCTAGAAGCCAGAATGAGTTTGGATCTCGTCTAATGTCTTAACTCGAGGCGGCATATCACAGAATGAAGTTTAAAGGTTTGCATCCAGTAACAGACGTCAAGTCTTATTCACGCTATGCCATTTCTTAAGTGTACCTATCAGTCATAAGACTGAGCAGAGGTACAGAAAAGAGAGATTAAAATATGGGTAGGTTGGTTGCTAGATAAATAGATAGATACCATAAACGATAAATGGAGGGTTACATACACATCTAAAGAGGGAGAGAGATTTATCTAGCTCTGAGGGTTACATTAGGGTTGATTAGATAGATAAGAAGGATAAGGGAGGAGGGATAGATAAATAGATAAAGATACAATTCGTAATGAGTTTGTGTATGTGTGTGTATTTCTCCAGCCCTGGGGCCTGCTTGTGCTGAATAAGCCTCATGCCTAGTCTAAGGAGGACAGCACACTAACACTCCCTGACAGTAAATGTCATCAGAATTTAAATCCCACTGCTTGCTCCCTATTGCTGAGCATGAGAGCCTCCTTTAACCTATATCAGCCACAAAGAGCGCCTCCAGGCCCGTGGTGGTTTTGCACCTCCATGTTATTTCTTTTTTTTTTTTTTTAAAGAAAAACATCAGGTCAGCCCCCTCCCTCCTCCCCACGCATATGTAGAACCAGCCAGCAAACCCGCCAAGCATGTATGCAGCTAATTAGTGAAATTCAATTAGGCTGATCATTAACACGGTGGACAGATCTGCTGCATTCTCTAACAATGCCCCATCCCCCCCTTTTTCAGTGTCATCCCTCAACTAATATTAGCTTATGAGTGTCAACGATGTCTGGCTATGCTGTAGTGAGAGGAACGTTAAACGCTAAAATGGTTCAGTGGTTTCTCTAATATGTTCGTCTCCAAGTTTCACTATAAAACACATTTGAACAGCTCTAGTTAATGTGAATTCTAAAATGAATCAGAAGCAAATAGAAGAGGAACCAGAGTTAAATAAGCTGGACCCAGCAATTGTACAATCTGTAGGTGTGAGGCAAATCAACTCAAAAATCAACTCAAATCTATTAGGTGGTAAAAACTAGTGCACTTAATCTGAAATCCGTTATGTCAGATTAGGTCTCCAGTAATTTCTCAACAAACCGAAAAGCCTCAAGGGGAAAAGTTTGAATATGTCTAAGACAAATTCTTCTACATTAACTCTATATTAACTCCAGTCTTTAGATAGTTTTTTTTTGGTCCACTACACCTTTTGCTGTTGTTATTGCACTGCCTTTCCAATGTTTTGCCTTTTGGGCAATCTCGACATTTCTCTCGCTCTCTTTTATTCCAGGGGAGTGAATTCAGTGCCCTTAAACTAGAGTAAAAAGAACAGCAACAACTTAAAAAAATAATACCTTAAAGTAGAGATTTTTGTTTTTTAACTTATCATTACACTACACATACATGTTTATTTCAGGCATAGCTCTATTTATATCTGCCCAGAAATATGGAATGGTATGGAAAATATGGATTTAAACAAAATGCTTAACTTATGCTGTATGCTGTAACTTAATTTTTTATGTCATAGTAGTGAGTGTGTGTATGTTCTCCTGCCACAGAGAGCATGATGAGAGCAGACTTTCACAGCAAGAATCTTTAATAAGAAGAAGATAAACTGGACAGATTGTTATGGACATTGAACTGACTCAGGTCACTTTTAACAGAATGAGTATAAATAAAGTTTAGTTACCTTTTCTTATCACTTCTGGCTGACTTTTCCAAACATGTATTTCTGAACCTAGTTCAACATTTATTTTTCCTTGCAGTTTATATGCATTAAATATAAGCAGTATGTAAGGAATAAAAGATGAAACAGTGTGCTTTTACAGAAATTTTAACCTCATGCTACTTGCTGATTATTTTCTAATAATAGCACATCCCAAAGTATTTCATTCTTCTCACAACACACACAATCTTGTTTAATTATTAAAAAAATGGCATACATTTGATCTGTTAATAATGATCACTTATATACAGTTATATTATACACAAGCTATAAACAACCATGCCCAAATCATTCTTTTTATTTCTTTATTTTCCTCTCATCATTTTACCAAGAACTAGCAATGTCCTTCATTCAAGAAGACTCTCCCATGTTGGACTGAATTGCACAGATATACCTCTAATTGTAATAAAGTGGCAACATGGAATATGTCTACATGGAATATATAGAAATTTCTATGATACTACTAGGAATTACTTTAGAAATTATTACTAACTAGAACAAGCACATTAATATTAACCTGTGATTTTCCCTGCAGCCAAAATATTGCTTGAGCCATGTTAGAGAATACGTATCAATACCTTCTGACCAATCAGATTTGAGAATTCAGCAGCACTGTGGCATAAATACATCATAATACATTACATATTAGTTATTAGTTATTAGTTATTCCATAGTTAGGGTCAGGTCTGCATGACGGTGTTAAAATAATATACAATATAATATTGTATTAATAATTAATACAATACACACATATTAGTAAAAAATATTATAAAAGGAATATATTAAGAATCTCCGATCAACAATGATCCAAAATGATATTGTGCTGAAGTCTTTCAGATGAAATGTACATATGTTGTGTTGACTTTGGCAAAGTTGTCAGAGTTTCTAGTTATTTCCCTATATTAGGTTAGCATTTATTAAGCTGCTATTAACATAGACAAATAGAGTGTGTATGATGTTTGAGTCCTCAGGTCAGGTGTCCATATGTTCCAACCATAGTATTAAATAGAACTAAAATGAAAATTAAAACCCACAAGCTTCAAAATTCAAAGAGATCTCATATTTCTGTTTCATATTTATTCCCTTCTTGCAGAACTAGACTGTTGTTTTTAAAAGTTTACTTTAAAGCATACAATATCTGCACATCTGTCTCCATTCTTGCTGTCCCTCAAACTGAAAATGTCAAGGCAGATCTGCTGCTGTCCTCCAGTATAAACACTTCTCCAGGCTGAAATACACTTTTCTGCAGAACTGGATACAAAAATGTCTTGTCATTCGCCCATTTTGGGGCTGTGATGTCCAGTGCATTGAGTTGAAAGCAGCCTTCTCATCATGTTTGCAATGTTCTGTGTAAATGTGCCTTTTGTTTACAAAGACAGAGAAATTACTTCAGAAGGAATCCAAGCATAATGTATAAAGAAATGTGAGCATGACACAGGTTGAGGGGTCAGTTAGGGATGTGCATTCATCCTCCCTTATTTGGACTATCCTGAGGTCATTACTTTTATTCTTCCTTCCTTCATCCCTATGTTCCACCCATTATTTCTTATCATGTTATAAGCTTTTCCTGAAAGACCACTCACTTGCTGGGCTCCAGTATGAGAAATGCACATAAATGTTATTCTCCTGCTGCCTTTGACAGGGCTCATGTTCACGTCTCGCTGCAGACTCAGGGCTAATGAGGGATCTATACTCTGACAAGTGTTGTAAAATGAATGCTCCCGGCCATGCTGAATTCTAATGGAAGACAACGCCGTGTCTGTGGTGGAATGAGCATCAGGATAAGTATGAGCTCCACTGCCTCTCTGCCCAGTCATTACAGGCCCAGACACACACACACACACACACAAAATCATCTCATTGTGCCAGCTGAACTCATATGTGTATGCCTTCTAACCTCTGCCTTAGCAAACCTAACAAAACATCAGCAAACACTGTAATATAACATGATAAAATGTCAGAAAATTTTGCAAAGCCTGACTACAAGTGCATAAATGAGACACAGCTCACTTGTGGGATGTAACATGTGTCTGCCTAACATGCATGCCAAAGGTGCATATTCAAAGCCTGTTTACTTGGGTTAATACAATAATTATAGTCAGCATGCCAGTTTAAGAAAATTCTGCAAAATTACAAATTGCAAATGCTATTCGGTAGAATATCATGTGAATTGGAATCAATGTAGACACTGTAGTGCATTTGAGTAGGTTTATGGCAAAGCAATGTGTGCATACTGGGAAACCCCAAAACATACTGTTATTAATAGACTGGAGCAAATATTATTTAGATAATACTTAATACGTAAATATGAAAACATCCTATAAATCACCCATGATCAGATGACTGTGGAGGGTTTTACATGTAACATCTGAACCCAATCCAAAGATTTAACCGTAGATTATGCTCATGGTAGGATATTCATGTTTTGCATGTACCTTTATTTTTTTCAGTGTGTACCTGCTCAGAAGGATATTCTTTTAGCCTTAGCATTGTAACTTGCATAATGTACTTCATAATGAAAATGTTGTTTCTTTCTCAGACCAGGGTTGTGGATGCACCCAGTATGATACTCCTAAGCCCTTGATGTCACCAGTACTTGATATCAAACTGGCATCGTTTTGGTAGAGGAATCGTAGTGATTTTGCCAGCCAAGACCTGTTTTTGTAGTAGAACCAAGACCACCAGCAGAGGACTGTTAGTGGAAAAAGGATGAACAGAGATTAACAGAGATCACATAAATCATGACTAAAGATTATATCACATGCATGACCTTATGGAAAATGCAGACAAATCGATGCAGATTAACAAGATTAAAAGTAGATCAGTCTGTAGTAGATCAGACTGTTCCGTAAATGTTTTGGCACCACTTCTGCTTTTGCTGGCAGGATATTAAATCTATGAGGAATGCGTAGATTGTGTCCTTCTGTGTAAATAAACTGAAATCAGAACACAATCACAAATAAATACTGCTGGTTAAAGGCACCTTTACTGCTTTTCAGCTAAGCCATATCACCTTAAATCATGTTCTCTCCAATATTTGCAAGTGCATGTGGCCTAAACCCCTCAACACCGGCAGGGTCATGTGACTGAGCTCTCTCCTGTCACAAACACACAGTGACACAGGCGTCCTCCTTTTTTCTGTTGTTGTTAATCTGAGCACACTCGCCATGGCTGTTCCCTCTCTCCAGGTTAATGTCCTTGTACAGCGTGTCAGGTGTAGTGTTCTCTCCTAGCAAAGAGTGCTAAGAGAAAAACATGACCTCTTGCCTCACCATGTCACTGAGGTCACAAGGGTGTTTTGCTCCTCCAGGCCAGCATGTTTCACAGTACCAGCTTTTTGAGGAAGTGAGTGGAGAGAAGGCAAGTGTTACTCATCTGTAAAGCTGATGGCCTCAAGATGGCTTCTGTTGACCTTTACACATAACAGGGCAGCTTAATGAAAATGTAATATCTAGACCATGCTTACAGCTGAATTTTTCCAAAAATATTAATTTAGAAAAGATTTTAAAAAATTTGATGCAGTCTCCACAGACTGGGAGAAGGATGTTGAGTTACATCTGTCCAAGAAAAGGTCGAGTATACTCAGGAGAATAAAAATGACCATGGAATGCATGATAGAGCCTTACAGCCTTTTTTTTTTTCAAGTTCACATACATATATATATATGGGTGATAAATTAAAGGAAAATCCACCACAAGGTATTTTAGTAAGGTGATGGACCACCACAAGCCATCACAACAGCTTCAGAGCATTCTCTATTCAATTCACTTTTATTTGTATGGTGCTTTTAACAATGGACCTTGTCACAAACCAGCTTTACACTAATATAAAATATTCAGAATAAAAATGCAAAAGTTTAAATGTTAAATTTATATTTATCCCTAATAAATAAGTCAGGGGTTATTGGCAAGTAAAAAATTCCCTGAGATGATATGATATAAGAAACCTTGTGAGTAACCGGGTTCAAAAAGGGAATCCATCCTCATCTGGGTGACACCAGACAGTGTGAATATAAATAATTTCCTTTCTATAACTGTACACTACACAGTCAAGGGTGACTGTGTAATCAGAAGCTTTTGAGTAACTTGAGTATGAGCATCAGTATGATTTCTGAATTCGTTATAGTTTTAACGTACAGTACATTCCACTGTCATCTCTGTAGTGTAGGTGAACAGCATTCTTCTTCATAGTCCCTCAAGTGGTGTTTTAATGATAGTGGCGGAGTGTGTTATTTAATATGTTGTTCAAATCACTTTCACGGGTGTTCAGATTTGGTGACGCTGAAAGCCATGGACATGGATTTAATAGCATATGGTAGCATATGAAACTGTTGTGCCTTTTTGTCTTGTGGAATGGAGACATGCTTTTCCTGGAAGAGAGCACTTCTACCAGAATAGAACTGTTTGATCAGGTGATCATTCAGAAAAAATATTGCATTACTTTACAGTGACACTTCCATCAAAGGGGACAAGTAGACACAAACCATGCCACTGAAATGTCTCCTATAGCATAAAAAACCCTTGGTTTAGTTTAATCATAATGAACCCTGTAGTTATCAATACTCAGAAGTACAAGTGCTGTAAAACTGTTGTGTGATATTTGAGACTAAGTGTCTGTTTTGTACTAAGTACATTTGCTTATGTCCTGGAGGGGGCAAAACTGCTCCTTAACATCATTACTTCTGCAGTTCACTGTTTCTACAGTATAAGGAATGTGTGGTTATTAGTGCACATAAGAAACAGAGTGTAAGAGAGAGTTTATGTGCTTCTCGAAATGTAAAATTGCATTCTACATATCTTAGTTGGCTAGACATCATATTCAGTACCCAGCTGAAGATCTGATCAATTAGGCAAATGTTCTTACTTTTTCTTTTATTTATCCTTCAGTGGTCAGAATGATTCATTTGCATGGTTTGAAGTGAATGGTTGTTGAATGTATTTCATTAAGAAGCATCCCTTAGCTATTTTGCGCTTGAAAGATTTTAGCAGAATGAGCTTGAGCTGAGTGAACTACTCACTGCTGGAGGTGCCAGTAGATGACAATGTGTAATGTTTCCAGTGGGCAGAAAGCCCCTGAATGATACCTTAATTGCATCACACATGCAGGACTTTTGGCCTTAGTCTGCTTAAACTCCAACACATTGTAAGGATGGAAATGGTCAGAGAGATAGGAGTGATGGATATAAACCAACAGAATACTGACTTTCTTTTACATGCTCATTTTTTTAGGAAGCAGGTAAAGATTTTGACGTACAGGTGGAATGAATATCCTTCTAGCACACTGTTTATTTCTTTTCTAATTGTTGTACCACATTTAATTAAACTGTGACACATGCAATCTACTGCTAAAACACAGTGTTAACTGTTGTTTCTTAACAGCTAACACTTGAGAGTGATATACTGCAGTTCCTTTACACATTATGTGTTATCACCACTACTCAGACAGCACAGGACTGGGGACTATAATTCACCCACTATTTCACTAGGAGTAGTTTTGAAATAAAACATTTCTTAGTATTTTAGCATCATTGACTTACAGTGAACACGCTAGCACTTTAAAATACAGTAAAAGCATGCGATTAATCATGTACTAATACCCAAATTAATTCTTACTTAAAGATGAACTAATGACTTAAGGCATGTACTAATCACAAACTAATGAAGAGCTTACCTATGATGTAACCATCTTAAGTATGTTTGTACATGTTTATTAGTTAACTAAACCAAACTTGTTCTATAAGAAAAAAATATGAATTAAACATTCATAATTTCTTATTGTTAAATAATTTGCCATATGCAGCTGCATACAATAACATAAATGGAAGGCACTGGATTTCCTTCATAATTATATTGATCCTCCTTGCTCCATGTAGAATAAACAACACCAATAAACACCAGTAATTACATCTCAACAGGTTTTGCATCATTCTCCATCAATTTCTCTTCCAATCTCACTGTATGACTAGTACATGCTCTGCGTGGCCTGGGTTCGGGACACTGCTCCTTTTATCCACAGGAGTGAAATACTGTAACATTCATTCTTTTAGCATTTATCTATTAACAATAAAAATCAACAATAAAAAGTGTCCTATAAGATTATTTTCCAACATTTTACAATTAAATAGTGCAAGTTTGATTTTGTTTACCTATATATAATATAATAAAATAAGTAAGTACTAATTCAGGTATTAGTGTATGATTATTCATGTACTGTTATCGTAAGTGTTACTGAAAGCACAAAAATTACAACAAAAGATTATCTATAGATGTAAAGGAAAACATTCATCTATGATCCAGCCTATGTGCCTTTAATATATTTTTTGGTAGATTTAATACAGCAGTGGATTGAGTTCAAATTCTTTTTGTCATATACACAACCACACAGTTCAGCAAGTAATGCCGTGAAATGATTTATCGGCTGTAGGAGTCATTATAATAGAACCAATAAGAATATATACACTAAGAAAAGAATTTCAAAATAATTGCCATAAAAACTAGAATTCAATATACTATACTGTACTAAGAGATGTAAAAGCTTTCATTTAATGAGCTACTATAAAGTGTGTCATCTTTTGATTTGAAAAATGCAGTGCATGACTGCTAGCATCTCTGAAACCCAAACAAGGATTTAAGTAAAAACATTTTAAGTGTGGCTTCTGGGGACTTAAAAGTACATCCACCACCTGTCTAGATGAGGACAAAGCAGACAGAGTTACATACAAACTCTTCATTTGACTACTATTTGGAGTCATATTGCTTGTGGGACCAGGCTTGTCTCGTAAACGAGATGGTTCTGTGCACCCTGGATGTTTGAAACCTTCAGCAAATGCTCTGTGTGAGGTGTAAAGATGTAAATATATGCCAGGGCACAGTTTCACAGATCCACTGTGATTAGGTTGCTTTAGCAGTTTAGATGATAGTTTGAAAGTGAGATTCCTCCTCTCTTTAGCTCATTGTCGCGTTGTTTTTCAGGGCCATAGACTCTGCCTTTAATCTGTTTAGCTCGACTCAAATTGGTGGCATTGACACCTCCATGCTTTAACACTGGGTTTTCTTTTGGTCCTCGTAGAATCCCATTTCACGTAACTTAACATGCCATCTTGCTCTCTCAGGGGCAATAATTGAGTTTAGGAGAAGTTTAAACAGCTTAAAAGGAAAGGAGTATACAGATGGGCATTGGCGGGATTAACGCAGACGCCAGCCCAAGGACCCTGCGTTGGCCACGGGATTAGGACATTACAGAGAGAATGACAGGGCTTTTTTTGACACTTTATTCCCTCTCAATAACATTCTTTCACATATTAAGTTAATACCACCCCTAGGTAGCTACTTTATCATGCAGAAAATAAGACCTTAATCCAGTGGCGGTGAGTCCATCTCAGCCAGGCTTTGATGCAGTTCCTCCCCCTTCTCCTTAACGTGGGTGAGGGAAGGCCTGTGTAAGACAAAGCACCCGTGACAGGGACAATCAGAAACAGCTCAGGCCACAAGAAAGAGAGAAAGAAGCTTCAATCTTTGGAATCAAGAGGAGAGGAGAGGCATCGTTGAAGTAAGAAAAAAAAACTTTAAGTCAAAAGAGAGAACATCAAAAGGAGCAGAAGAACAGAACAAGACAAAATGAAGCCCCTGAAGATGAAGCAACTTTTGGAGCTGTGTTTCATGCCTGAGAAACGTATCGCTTTCACTCTTTTCTTCTAGTCTGATTTGAGTGCCACAGCTCGGCCCTACTGATCTCCTTGTATGGTACTTTATCTGAGGAGCACCTTTGACCTCCACCTGAATGGGCCAAGATGCTGTGGTGCGAATAAGCTGCATCGCTGTGGGATCTCCTCCGATGACTTCTAACGCATCTGATAGCAGCTGAGGTGGCCAGAGTTTGTCATTTAGTTTATTGAGAAAGGATTAAGGTCATGCACAGAGAGCTTGTAAAAGTAGCAATTTTGTCTTTCAAAACAGGAAGCAGCAGAAAATTGCTAGCTGTATAAGATTTTAAATTTAATTCTTCACAGTGGGAGACAAAAAAAGTATTTTACACTTTTTTTTTTATCAGCCCAGCTTAATCTGTCCAGCAATTTTAGTTTAACAGAATATTTTCTGAATATTATTTTTCATGGAACTTTGGTTTGTTTTTTGCTTGTTTGTTTGTTTGTTTGTTTTTCTAGATTTTTTTTTTAATCTGGATGCATTGTGTCTCAATAATCAATATGATTATTATTATTTTATTATTTTGCAAAAAAAAAAATCCATTTAGTATCATCGTTTCATTTCACATGCATAAACGTTTCTCAGGACATTTTGGATGGTTTCAGCAAAGTGTTTTATTTGTAATTTTGTGTGATGAGCAAACTGTGTATAGCATCAGTAAGGTCCCTAGATATAATTTTCCTTCTTAGAGTATATAAGTAAATTCTTTACTGCAATCAGTAAACAATTAAATGAAATTTTGTAAAATATCTTAGCATTTGTTGTGGTGGTAACATGATCTCACATACAATTATCACATTTATGGCACTTTCTATGAATGTGTTAGAAATGCTACAAGCACCAACTCCACCCCACACCTTAACCTTAATTGGGTGTTACATTTCATACAAGCTCATTCAAAACTTAGCAATTATGGCTCATGCCAGTTATAGACCTTCTATATATATATCCTATATATATCAACCTTCTTTGAGTAAAAAAAAAAACTCACACAAAACCTGACAGCTGCAAAAATATAGTTCTAATCTTTACGTGAAAGTGTGACTCAGAGTTTAATGAATTCCTCAGACTCTGACATACTGAGTGTTATCTCTTGCCCTAATGAATTTGGTCACCTGTCTGAACCTAAGCTGTCCATTTGATTGTCAGTACTGTCGAGGAACCTCAGAGGAGTTTGATCCTTCCAGCAGCAGCAGATGGTTGGTGTGTTCGGAGCTGGTGCTGGGAATCACTCCCCAAACTCCCAGCAAAGCGTTTGAGGGCCTAAATCCTCTGTTGCCGCTCCTAAGAAGACCATAAGCTTGAACAGAGCAAAAGAAAAGGGCCTGCTACTGGCGCTAATTACCCAGAAACCACACAGAAAGTGCCCATGTCACCCACTGAAGAGGTTCACATCCCTTCCTCCACAGATAAAAGGCGTAGTATGAAAACATTTCGCGTGGGACAAAGGAAGGAAGATTAACATAATCTGTGGGTTTGTATCCCCTATAAGCTGGCCATGTGTGAGCCGCTGTCTCTGTCTCTCTGGGTTTTTTCTTCTCCCACATTCACTTTTCCCCTTTCCCTTCTCTTGCTTCTTCTCCTCTAAAGTCTGTTTTTGGAGGAAGCAGCACGACGGGAACAGGCTAAGCCTGGTGGTTGCATTTTTCTCACCTCTCTGTGATCCTTTCGGCTGATAGCATGCCGCAGTTTGGGTTAATCGGACGACAGTGGGTGAAATGAGATGTCATGCTGTTGACAGATGCTTCTCTATCTTAAGTCACTGTTAACTCCAAACTCTTGCCCTCTTTCGGCTATCCAGCATCCTTGACGTTGAAGGGGTGGAGGGGTAAATATGCAGAAATTTAAAAGAAGTGTATCAAAAGCAATATGTTTGGATTTCTGCATAAATGGCATGGCAACAGAACTTGTTATGCAATCATTTCGGGTGCTTTTTTATTGTTGGTGAAATAAGGAAATTAAAACACACAACATGCTTTTCTCCCTTTGTTTTGCTCTGTCACAAGGAAGGCTGACCAAAGGCAGGAAAGGGTCTGGAGTTTTGAAAGCACTGCTTTGTGTATTTTTCTTTTCCTTTCAGTTATATTGGGGTAATGATATAATGCATCCCTTTTTTGGGGGTGGGGGGGGGGGTAGAGGAGGATCTAAAGAAGAAACATGGGTAGAAGTTTAGAAGAACTTTTTTAGCATGCATTCCTCCATTACTCAACAGTTACCAGTATGGTAAGGTGAAGCCTAACACATTCTTTCTCTGAGACACGAGAAGCCATTGCATCTTTTCAAACTGCTGAACATACAACATCACAGGGCTCTGAGGAAAACACTAATTACCCTCTTCTGCATATATGACTTTACAGATGATAATGGCTAGTGGCTCTCTGGCTGTCAGGTGAGTGAGTAATACTGTCCCTCCCTTTCAGAGAACCAAAACTACACTCTTGGGCTGCCACCCATGGATGACTGTGACATCATCAGGGTTGGTTCTGACTCAAGTTCCCCCAAAGATAGGGCAAATCCTTTTCTGTTGTGCCACTCGGGAGCTGTGTGGTGAAAATTGTTTCAATTAATAGGAGTGATGGGGTGATGGAGGAGCCTGTGTGTGCTACATTGAATATGAGAGGCTGCATGAGACTCGGGCGTTCGTTATCTGACAAGCTTAGATCTCATAAAGCCTGACTTCCAGGCACAGAGGAGTAAACGTCTTTTTCACAAACACACAAGCCCTTTTGCACTCCCTTCTCTTTCTCCCTTTGCCTTTCTCGTTCCCGTTTCCCTCACTCCACACAGTAGACATGTGAAGGCGACACTGGTTTTTGGTACAATCTGACATTTGTCTCTTTCAAATAGTTTTCCATCAGACACTTTCAGAATTTCTATATTCCGCTTGTTAGGCTGAACTCTGCATGACGACGCCTTTTATTTGTCTCAGACTCACAGTAACAGTAACAGTCATTGTGATGCTGAAAGCCGTAACAGTGTTTCTTTAATCGTAATAGCTCCACTTTTCCCCACGTCACATATCGTATTCGGTTATTTTGATATATTTGAAAGAATATTTGTGATAGAAATGTAGTTCAGATAGAAAAGTAAAGGGGATGTGAAAGAAATGTTTTCACTGCTATCGAGTTGACTAGTATGTCAAGACAGGGAGGAGATTTTTCTATCTTTTTTAATAATTATTCACAGTGAACAAAAATTTAAACCTCATTTTGTTGACTGGGGTTGAAAATAAGCCTTTTTGTTTTTAGCAGTTGTGTTTCATATAGTAGAGTTTATTTCAAGACATACTGCAGGCCCCATTGTGCGTGTGCAACCCTGACAATCCCAGCGTGAGACTGATGTATCTGAAAGCAAGCAAGCAAACACACACACACACATATAAACACACACACACTTACACACATCCTCCATGTAATGGTGTGTTTACAGAGCGTTTCCATCAGTCCTTTTTTTCCTCAACACTCACATGACATTCCTCAAAGGAACCGGATAAGACAGCTACCTTTTTGTCTCTGTCTCCTTGCTTTTCTCACTCGATCACTGTCTTTTACTAGAGACATAATCTCTGAGATTTGTCCTAATTATTAACACACACATATCACTGTTAATGTCACAAGTTAGCCTTTTTGAGTTCCAGGGATTCATCATTGGTAGTTTGACTGCTTTGTTGCTACTGCACAGTGTCTTCACAGCACTTTTTAATAACTGCTCCAACCCACATGTTTAGCCTTGGGTTTCTCTTGTGACTTTCTACAATGCTGTACACACATGGATTTCTCTAGATAAGTGTTTGTGGTGTGTATATTTAGTTGTGTCTCTGTACTTGAATCAAATTCTGACTCACTTGTAAGTCATTTTGTTTCTGACCAGCACCCGAGCACAGATAATGGAAATAAATGCACATTGAAAGACACTTAAAGCATCAACTCATGTTTCAAACAAATACATTTCATAATACTGCACATAATAAGTGTCTAAAGCCACATTGTTTGGTACTGCCAATGTTTAAACTGCTGCTAATCAACTTTGTACAGTCTTGTGCTTGCACCTGCAAGATACGATAAAGCGGACATCCGCATTAACGATGCCTTACAGCTCATTAAAGCAGGTTAACCAGGCTATACTGGACTCGAGAGCATTACTGAGTTACTGAAACACACAGAGCCTCGGGCTAATGCTCTCTGCTCCAACCTTGAATCAAAACGTGCCACAGTCCACTAGAGCACTTTGCAATTCATCAGACATGCTTTTCTAACACGGTTAACCTGCAGTTTTTTTTTTCAGTCTGGCTTTGCTTTACATTTTATGCTCATTTTTGTTTTATGATCAGTATTTTTTTAGTGTTTTTAGTTATTTTTTTCCATTGCATTTCTGTTTAATTTTAGAATTTTTATATTTTACTGTATTGTCATGTTCTAATACAGAAATAAGTATAAAATAAACGCTCTATGGTAAGTAATACAAAACAAAATAATGCAATGCGATGATTGTTTAAACACACACACACACACACACTGCTACTCCCTGACTTTTCGATGGTGCGGTCTGCTCGGTCTATTTAAAAAATAAATAGGAGACTGGTGTCAGTTGTAACACACCTTAATCTACTTTAACACACACAGATTTAGATCTAACTGAAAGTTGCCATTGAACTTTATTTTGTTAAATCCTTCATTCTCATCAGTAGGCTACGTATGTGGTATCAGAGATGTTTATGGGATTTATTCTGCTTCAGAGTATTGAGATGATCCTTATGAATTGTCCTTCAACTATATTACTTCCTAAGCTATTACACTAAGCTAAAGCACCACATTGATGAGTTTTGTGTCATTTTTTTTTAATTATTCGAAGAGATTCACACTGATTCTGAATGTAATGGAATATACATGTGTGCATAGGTAGAACCATGATGGTTGGGTAATTTTATTTCTACAATTATTTTATTTACTAGAAGTAAAGAATATATTACAGTTCCTAAAAGTAGGTTCCTAAATGATTGATAGGCTGACTGGAACTATTTGTTTACTGTTGAGTCTCAGAAAGAGCTTTTTGCACAGAAGGAACTTTTAAATCACCGCAGGGGGACTTTGTCACAAAGCAGAGTTGCCGTATTCACCTAATGTATTTTTCATTGTACACAAACAGTAATGGGAGCAAGCAGGAGGTTCAGTGTTTGTGAGCCATCACAATTGATTTGGCTCACGTTCCATAATTGAGAAGAGGATGTACGGAAAATCATTGTACATCACATTGCATTTTGGTGACAAAGCTTTTTACGAACAGCCGGTGACTTTTACTATGTCCTCGATGACGTTTGGGCACCATGGCAAGCGAATCAGTGACAGTTTATTGCTATGATTTAGTTTGTATCCAGAAGTACCCTGGGAATTGCTGTCCAAAGGCATTTATTCTCTGAGTCGTGAGGCCTTGTGTAGTCCTTTTGTGTCACTGGATGCCATAAAAACATTCCTATTAAAACTTCATTTGAGGGCAAATGTTGCTTCTTTTGACACGTTTACATGACAGGAAAAGGGCACAATAAAAACAATCAAATGTGAGCAGGAAACACCAGCTCTAAACACCAACAGCTGTTTTACAACATTTATTAAAGGCATCCATTAATATTAATAGTGTTAATCTTAAGAAGACCGTTAAAGCTAACATACTAATATGTAATGAAATATACAGTTAAGTAAATGAAATACCAAATCCACAAATCCCCAGCTTTTCTTTAGTACATGATACACCATAAGCACGGATGTAGCATGAGCCAAGGCTTTGTGTGAGCTCACAAGAAGAGAGAGCATGTAGTAAGATTCATTTTTACAGGATACAATAAGCTCGGCTTTCGGGGGTTTATTCCATGCTCGCTAAGTCCAATGTGACCAGATGGGATGTGTTGTTTGATGGGCCTCCTTCGCTTTGTCAAGCACAATGACAACTTTGACCCCCCACCCTCACTCCCCACATGCACACACACACCCACATGATGCCTGCCCTCATTGTTTGCCTGTTAAGGAGATTGGGCTGGCATTTACACCGTGTGTAGCTGTGTCAGCTAGCATACGAGTGCTCTCCTGCTTTGCTCGGCTCTCTCGGCCCAGACCCTCCTCACCTGAGCGGACGGCCTGATCAAAGGGAGTTGGAGCTGACAGGAGAGCGAGAGAAGGCTGCATAATTGACAAGGCCTCTCAAAAAGCACAGAGGCTCACAGCACACGGTGCTACAGCACCAGCAAGACAAGCCCCTTAAGGTTCCCTCTCACTGGGATAATTATTACACACCACACATGGCTGCTAACTATTAGCATGCTGCACCATAATTTCCAGTAATGCATCATCAATGTAAATGTTGTTAGCACAAAATTAGAAATTAGCATGGCAAAAAAAAAAATTATACAAACAAACACCTTTTCAGGTTTAGGTGTGTCACTTATTCTTTTTTTCCTGCTGAAACAGTGTCTATTTTGGCTCCAGACCGATGCCGTGTTGCACATCAGCGATCAGCGGTTGACTGCTCTGAGAGCAGAAATGTCAAAAGCCTCCGGTGGCAGCCATGCCACGCCGTCACACGGCTGCCGTTCAGGACGAGTCTTGCCAACTTGCCCCGCATTAATCAGAGCCTCTCGCACCATTAGCCAGTCAATTATTTCCTGGGTCTAAGCCAGGCTGCTTGCCATTGCCATGTCTCTGTCTAAACCTATCTCTGCCCTCTGATTGGCTGATTTCTCTAACAGCACATGATGTGCCAAATTGAAAAACACAATGCTTTTCATGTCACCAAGCTGTTTTTAGGATTCTGCTATCACTCAACTAAAAATGTACAAGTAGTATATAATGCATGCACATAAAAAAATTGAGGTACCATCTTGACACAAGTGAATGAAATAGAAAAATACACATAAAAAATATAAACACTGAAGCTTCATATATGACAAGTAGGTTTACTACTACTTGGAATGGAAAATGTTTTAGTCTACTGGCTCAAAGCAAAGCTCCCCTATTCTCACTCAGTTACGCAATCGCTTTAAACCCATCATACTAGTTATGGTATGAGGAATCCGCTTTAGAGTTGAATTGTCTTCACCTAAATGTTCCCTATTCTAAAACTTCAGACACTTTAGACACATTAATCAAATACAGATCATTTATAAGTAACTTGAATTTCTTCTACATCAACTTTTCTTTTAAAACAATTAGAACAATTGGTATCGAATTTCTCTATAAACAGTGAGCACATACAAATTTTACACTAGCATGTTAAGCTTTTTTTATAAAATAGTACCAAATTAAATAATTATTTATTGGTATTAATGATCAAGGTGCACCATTAACAGATAAAGCAGACAAAACAGATCTTCTTAACATGTCAGATCATTACCAATATCATCAGAAATACTGTATTTATTGGTTGATGTCTAGGAATATGTGTACATTCAGTATGTACACATGACCAGCAATAAGGTTTACACAATATGTGCATGTAATCGTGGGCAGAGCTATGAAAGTGCTGAAAGGCTTTTTCAGCAGAGAATGTTGCAGCGCAGATAGTTTAGTGTGTGATATGTAAGCTAGTGGGGAGTGCTCAGGAGAGCAAATCACTGTCCTCATTACAAAGAGAGAACATCAGGTTGAACGGACTTCCATCATTAGCTAGCAGTTTTGGAGATCATAGTGCTGAGATTAGAAAGGAGGCAGAGGTTACGCAGTGGTAATTATAGTCTGATAAATGTAATGTCCTAATCCTAATGCCCAAAATCATCGACACCACTACAGATATAGATAATATCATAGAAAGGCTATTCTCCCTGATACAGCTGTTGTTTACAGTAAAACAGGTTTTGAATGGGCAAATGGATCTTACATAGAACTTCTAATAGACAAGAATGATGATGGACATTTTCCCAATGAAGGAAAAAAGACAGAAGAGATAGACATTATTTCCAATGAAGAAAGTTTGTAGAAAATACACTATCCTAACCCATCTTTTCACCACAACGTCAAATCCTAATCTGAATGTTTGATGAACTCTCATGAATTTACAAGTTTAACTATGTTAACTAGAATACATTTATTTCCTGATGCCAGTCAATTGCTATTTATGCAGCTGACTCATGACTGGGCTGCAAAACACAGCATATAACAAAGCACAAAGCAGAGTTTGCTGATGAATGATGTAGGGAGGAGGTAGAGCATCTGCCTTGTAATGTTGAAGAAATGGAAATGAGGATTTTTGACTTCTGCAGGAGATATGATCATCACTGTCCACTGCACACCAATGATGCAACTGTGGAGAGAGTCAAAAGTTCCAAGGACCTCACCTAGAACCCGTAACACCACCTGACAAGGTGACACCACTAGCCAAGAAAGCCTAGCAACATCTTCAATTCCTGGAGAGAATGAGAAGAGTAATCCTTCCTCCTTCCATCCCTACTACTTTCTACAGGGTGAAAACATCCTGACCTACAGTCACATGACATGGTATTAGAAATAATGCTTATATACAAGCAACAACCTTGTATATAACTCCTCCCACCTCTTTCATGGACTCTTCTGATAGAAGTTAATGGAGTATTCCTGCCAGTACTGCCAGATTCTGCATCAGCGGCTTTCTTGGTGTGGTCAAACCAGTCAACACACTGCTACTCCCCTAAAACCCACCTGGACTAATCAAGACTCCTCCCAACACCAAGACTAAAATAATTACACACCCCTTTGACTGTCCCTTTAGTTCCACCTGTATGTCCCAGCTTGGTTCAAATGGTATGGACGAGAAAGGTACCTAAATTAATAAGGGTACTTATGGCTTGGCTTGCTTTGATGGTAGAAACAACAATAAAATGGAATATCATGTATAATTTGCCGAGCATAAATGCCTTGCACTGTCAAGAACTATTAGAGTAGTCCAATCTCTGCTGCTGCAGTCTCATGATGAAAAGATGGTGGTATGTTTTGGGGCTTCAGGGAGAAGCCTTGCACTTCTGAACTGATGGAGATTCTAGAGAGAAATGAATGTTTCAGCACCATTCCGGGCCTTATGGTGCAACAGGACTCTAATCTTCCTCTGCATTTATATCATACATTCATTTAACAAGCAGCATTTGTATTTACCACAAGGCCTCAGTGGTTTGGAGTAAGGAAAAGGTAACACCCATTAGAGAGACAGAGCAACAGAGAGAGAGAGAGAGAGAGAGAGAGAGAGAGGGAGAGAGAGCAAGGGAAAGAGAAGGTTGAGGTTGATATGTCAAAGAAAATGCTGAGGTGAAGTGCTGACATGCCGTTGTCTTAGCAGATAAAGCTTAAATCATTTTTCGTCCAAAACTTCAGTCACCAGGCTTCAAAGCAATATAGCTATAATACAAATTTTTGGAGTAAGTACTGGTGTTTGAAGTTATTTTATGGGATTTCGCTGTAAGGCCCAGAATTGATTTGCAGCAGGGATAAAAGGAAGATTCTTTATCTGCGGAGCTTTGTCGGAAAAAGCTTAGCATCCATTGGTAGTTCCGCCAATACGCCTGCAGGGCATGGGGGTGGAGGGTGGGGGGATGGCTGGCATTGACATTATATACCAGAACAGATTGTGCTGAGTGTACACCTCCTACTGCTTATGAGCTGCTCTTTCATAATCATTCATGAACCATACAATGGTTTATTTAATGGACCGGGTCAGAAAGGAACTTGAGGAAAAAAAAAACATATCAATAATAAAAGACTCAGGTCTGGAGAGGGAGAGGCTCTGCTCGGCAAACAGGTTATGGAGACCTTTTGAAGTGTGCAACTCCTGTGCAGTCAATAGTTTAAAAACTCGTGTTATGTCTGAAGGTGAGGCGAGCTCAGAGCTTCTTTTACCTGACAAATGCCAAACATCTCATCTGTACCGTCCAGTGGTTTATTGCTGCAGTGGATAAGCTACTCAACAAGACAGCAGAAAAGAATCCCTTTGGGGTTTGTGGTTTAAAAAGATGGGACAAAGTTCAAGTCAAAATCTATGTGATGTTCACTTTTTTTTTCTTTTCCCCTCAAACCATGTTTTGGGAAAATTAACGAAATATCAGGTATTGTTAAAATGCTGATTCCTTGACTCATGACCTTGACTCCTGATCTACTGCATTCAAATAGGAAGGAAAGAAGCGTTAACGCTGCGCATCCCCTAGTGTCTGCTCATTTGCAGGAGGTTAAATAGGGCACAAGCAGCTGCAGGCTTCTTAATTGCTTAATTGCACTCATTATTTGAACTGAGGATGAGCTCACCTCACACCTCTAATTGAAAAGGTACTGCTGCACACTCCTGCTGAATGGTGCCATCCCACGAGAGTGGAAAATCGTTCTGATCTACGAGTACTATGCGACACGCTTGCGCTCTCTATCTCTCTCTGTCTGGTTCGTGAACATATGCTGTGTGCAGTATCTGAATGCACGGTGATTCTCCAGGACACTGCAGGCCTAGCCAGATGAAAGAAACACATCTCAAAAGCCCCGAACCCTCAGAGGAAGGTCCAGAGGCCATGTGACTTATTCATGACTCCTGTGTCAATGTGCTGTACACATTCATATACACACGCATGCACGCACGCACACACACACACACACACACTCTGCAACTCCCTGACTTTTGGATGGTGCGATCTGCTCGGTCTATTTAAAAAATAAATAGGAGACTGGTGTCAGTGGTAATAATTCATGGACAGGGACGGTGAGAGGTGTTTATGTGGGGAAATGAGATGCTCTTTACACCTGCTCCTCTGTGGAAACACTGCCCCATCTGGACACACACTGCCAGTGCAGGCCATAGCCTTCCAAATCCTATGAAGGCCTGTGAAGTACTGAATCCTATACTGCAAAAAGAACCTTAAGAAAAGTAATTTTGAGCTACAAGTCCTTGGGTAAACCCTGTATTCAGGCGGGGTAAATATATTAAAGCTGAATCTACAAAAATAATCGACTCACAATCTAGGTAGAAACTGTGCAAATGCATGATGCAATATGCAGAGAAAAGCACTAGCTCCTACTCCTCACAGAGCTGTACTCATCTAGCATGAAGAGGAAAGCAGTGAAATCATTGCTGACCCATTACACCCTGGACTCTCTCTCCTCCAGCATTGAATAACAACATATGAATGTTTTATTCCTTAAGACATGGAATTAATCATCTCCACAACTTTTTCCCTAGCCATAAACAATTACCCTAACCATTGCCCTCTTCCAAGACCAATTCCCATAGTGACATTTTTTTTAAAATATTCCACATAAGTACAATTATACATACATCATTTTTAACTGTACATATATATCTGCTGAGATATATATATACACACGCACATTGGACATAATTTTTTTTTACTAACAATTAAAATAAATAACAATACTTTTAAAATATTTTATTGTTTATGCTAACAGTGACAAAACAAATTTTACTTTATTAGCCATCGATATAATGTGTATTATTTCAATTAAGCATTTACCAGTTTGCTTATTTGGCTATGTACACAGTATAAAGATTGGAGATTGATTTAAAGCCATTGTTAGATTTTAAGCTGTCTGTATTTAAACTATATTTTTAGCACAATAATCAGGGTATTATGTGCATGCATACCATTAATCTGCAAACACAGTAGAGTAGAGCAAAAGACAATTAGATCTTTGTTAAGTATGTGTAAATGATGTGCAAACTGCAACCAAACTGCAACTCTCAAATAAATATTTTCCAATAAAATGACACCTCTTGTAAATAAAATGCAGCACACAGTGTGGATTTTATTCTTCACTATGTAATAATAATAATAATAATAATAATAATAATATTAATAATAATTCCAGTTACTAATTCATGACCCAGAGACCCAGAGTTATGTGAAATTTTCAAATTATTATTTACTGTATGTATACTGTATGTTCAGTAAGAGTGATGAACAGACACTATTATTATGTTGTTATTGTGTGTATTTATGAAAGTCAGGGAGCATGCAGGCCTTTTATGTGCATGTACATTGGGAGAGCACTTGTTTAAGTCCAGTGAGGGATCATGTGTTTGTGACCGTGTTCACTTTAATGACAGAGTACATTTCCTGCATGGCTGTATTATTATTTGAGCAGGGAGCTAACGTTGCATAAACCTGTCCCTCCATTTGCATCCTTCAGGCTGATGCTCTGAGCCATTTCTCTGCATCTCTGTTTCAATTGAGCATGCTAAAATGTTATTTCCATATGCCTCTCCTGAGTGCGTCCTACTTTTTGGCCTTTGTGTCAGAGGCTGTTTTGTAGCTGAAATGTGTTACTAATGGCTTATGAATTAATAAGCAGCCAAACTGAATTTGATTTTTATACAAGGTGATCCAGAAAGCAGCAGGCCTACTCCTTCATTTTATTTATATTCTGGCATTTTCTGGCCGAATGCATTTCTATTTCACAGCACACAACAGGGCCTAGTGCATTTTACTTACTACAGCTGGTGCCTTGCCTGTTCCATCACTACAGAAAGGTGATTTAGATTCTGGTGCTTTTCTGGATTGCTTATTTGGATGCTCAGAGAGGAACAGGCAGGTCCTCTTCTTATTGGAATACTCTTATTTCTCACCTAGAGGAGCTGCATGTGTGTTAATGTGCACTCCCTGGGAACCTTAATTCAACTTTAAACTCCTAACAGGACTGACAGACCATTAAAAAACAGAGGGAAAAGCATTTTAAAGAAATGGTTCAGAGGAAAATCAGATGTCCACATTGTGTCAAAATTTCAAATGTAGTCAATCATCTTTCTCATTTTTTTAAAATCTGTGGTTAATAATGGATAAATGATCATTCTATTGGCAATAATAAAAATCAGTGTTGTGTTTCTATGTAATTGTGTTGCCATCGGCCAACTGCAATAACAAACCTGTCTAAAGTAGTCTTGTAAATGAGCATCAGAACAGAGCAACAGAAACAAGTCAACCCTGATGAGCCATTTTAGTTAGCAACTAATTTTAAACTTGCATCTGAGCTTATTTAGATTTCTGAAATACTTTGTATTTCAGTGTGGAAATATGAATCAATAAATTAGCTTCAAAAACCTTTTATGCCACTCAAATGGGAAGAAAAATGTATAAATAGAGATAAAATAAAAGACTGATCTCACTGTTGATTTTGGATGCTCAAATCCATCATGGTGCACAATCTGAATTAATCCTGGGTCAGCATTTTAATCAGAGGTTAAAGGTTAATCTTGATTTGTTAAACTATTGTCAGACTTCAAATTAAAATAAAATTCAGATCAACAATTCTTTAATTATCTCTAAACTGTGTTTAATTTTATCACTGTTAGTCCAACCCACACCATAATTTGTTTGTGCAGCCATTAAAATCTAAACACGTTAATGAAATGCAACAGCTGGCTGATGCACATCAAACATGTAACAAACATGCAGAAAAGGAAGGAAAAAAAAAAAACACCTGACAGGCTAGGATGTTTTGCTAATCTGCTGTCAGAGATGGTGGATAATTAATGCAGCACAGCCATAAGGACATGGCTATTAGCAGGTTAATTAGGCAATGAAGAAAAAGAAAGCTCAGGTTAGCGTGGGCTTGATGCAGCAGATCTCTTCACATGGACAGTATAGGAAATGAGTGTCAGAGCTAATATATCAGGTGCTAATATTGAAAAGCATACCTTTGGATTATTTACTGCCAAATGATTTATTTTCTGAATTTATAATCAGTATAATCAGAAATCTCAACATTTTGTTTTATAGCTGTTGAATTTCTAGGGAAAGGGGGTAAGTTCAGAAACACTAGCCTCAGCTACAGTACAAAACTAAATGATTACTTTTATGGCATTAGTCCAGCGCGACTTACAGAATGCCTTGTGTTGTCTATCACAAACATTTTTAGATATGTATATCTAACATATTTAGATAAATATAATAAATATATATAAATATCTAACATATTTAGATATATACTACTGACAGGTGCAAGACATCTGCATGTGTTTTTTAATTTCTATTTTTTATCCCACACCTACCCGCTTCCACAGTTATTTTTGTTTACACCTGCCCACAATATTTTCTTTGTAGGATATTTCCCAAAATACAAACAAATTTCTAAAAAATATCATTCTGGGTAATGGACTTATTTTTTCTGATCCTGACAGCAGGTCAATAATGATCATAAACAATAACCTTCATACCTAGAGTCAAAATTAGTCTTAAGATTGTTCAGGATTGGAGGTCAAGGTCCAGTACAAACTTTCTGAAGCTGAGATCTCTCAAACACACACACACGGACACACAAACACAGAAACGTTGCCACAGTTGAGCATCATTAATGATGTCTATTTTATCCATACGGCTTTCCCAGCAGCTGTTTCACACCTACAGCTATCTTATGACCTCAGATTACAACTATCCATAGTCCAGACATCACTCCATCTGTCTCTCTCTCTTACTCTTACTCTCCCTTTAGTTCTCGGCTTGTTTTCGGTGATTATGTCGCCTTCAAACTTCACTCCCGGAAGGCCTTGGACAGCCATTGGGATTCAACATTGTTGCTTCGTCTCCTTTTTTGCCCTGTCCATAAAACCTTGCTAATCCATGAGTCTGACCTTGGACTTGAGCCGGGAGTCAGAGGGGGAAAATAATTGGGTTGCTGCTAATAACTGGATTTTAGCTGCTCGGTCAGAGGGGGAAAAACACCTAACAACCAGTGTCCTCACAGGAAGAGTTTGGGCCTCTAAGCCTCTGCCTGGAGTTTTGGCCAGTCCTTTTCTGCCACATATAATATGATTAGCATTCTGTGATATGATTAAAGATCCATTTTAAAGGATTGCAATATTCTCTGTGTGTAACTTAATTCTTCATTATGAAGACTTACACCTCCTCTTGGTTCAGAATTTAAAAAAAAAGAAAAGAAAAGAAAGACTAGGAATTAAGCTTTAGGAAGAAGTAGGTTTCGGCAGGTTTCTGGAGATTTTAACAAGTTGTTGGTATTATTAGCATGAGACATAGACAGGATGTACAGCATATGTGTCATATACTTCAGTGACACCTTATAGGCTAATGATGTACAGCATATGTGTCATATACTTCAGTGACACCTTATAGGCTAATGATCACAATATGCCAAAAAGGCTTTATCTGTAATTTTGTGCTTAGGTAACTGAATGTTGCTATATTCCGCTTATTTTACTTTCTTGACAAACACACACCTCACAGCACCCACTGACGTTCCTACTACACTTTAACATCTACCCCGATGCTGCAGGAGGTCTGAAAAAGAAGTGTCAAATATTGCATGTGTTTATTTTTGTCACTTGGTTTTTGTTCAGTATGAGTGAATGTAGAAGCAGTGGAAGGTGGGGTGTCAGTGTAACTATGGTAAAATGTAATCCCACTCTGTTTTGTGTGTGTATGTGTGTGTGTGTCTGTGTCTGCCTGCAGTGTCCGAACATTTTCACATCCTCGTTTGGCTCGTGTTTATCTCTATATGCTACCTAATACTTACCAATGTTTACACTGACCCATGGCACCTTTTAGTTTCAGATTTACAAATACCAGTTATTTCTATTTATTCTATTTAAAATGACCCAAATTAGGGCATGATAGTACAGTGGACTGCTGCCTCACAGCTCCATTCCTGGTTTGTTCAGGTCTGTGTGGAGTTGCGCATGCCTTCTTGTTTTCCAATTTCCTCCTACCTCTCAAATACATGCTGGTAGGTGGACTGACTACTCTAAGGCTATGTCTACAGTAATCTGGATAGATCTGAACTGCAGTTTTGTTCGCCTCAGTCTACACTGGTTTTTCAACCATATTCCAAAAATTGCTTTGCCACCCTGAAATAAGATAAGATAAGATAAGATAGATCTTTATTAATCCCAAAGGAAATTCTTTTGCCAGTGACTGCTTTAAGGTACACAAGAGAAATAAATATAAATGAAATATGCTATATATATGGTATGATATAACTTGATATTGCACATGATATGATATTACATATTGTAGTACATATGATAATATGATAAGTACATATTGTAAATATTATAGATAGGGATAGTGCACATAATAATACAGTGATAAATGTCTGGAGAAGTGCACATATGTTAAAATGAACAAAGCTTTGTCCTGCATAATTTTTGTCAGATGTTAATTTATCTCTTTGAATCGATGTGGCAATTTCGAGAAAAAGCACAGAGGACATATGAAACGATGGAGTTGTTGAGATAACCCAAGACACCAAAGTTGTTTGTTTTGCGCTAAACAGGTCACGTGACTAAAATTGTGTAATTGTTTTTTGAATATCTCCTATGTCTGTTTTCAAATTCATTGACACTGGAGAGTGTGTTCGAAAAGCTCAGTTTTCACTGGACATCAACTGGACATCTCAGTGTGAATAGAAAGTCAAAAAATAAAGCGAAAGATGCTTTTCTATATGTATTCAGATTAATGTGTATTTAGTCTAAATGTCTCTAGCCATGAATGTGTGTGTGAACAACCAGTGTTCCCAGAATAAGCTACAGATCCACCATGACCCTGAGCAGGATAAAGTGTTTGCTGAAGATAAATGAATGACTACATGTATTGCAGTGTTTTTAGTTTTTGCTGATATACTTTGAAATTCCATTGTCACAGAAGCCTTCTAAAAAGCGTTTTCATAACCAAACCTTCTAGTCACTATCACATGTTTACACAAAAATCTGTGATTAAATTGTAAAAAAACAAACAAAAAAAAAAAAACCTTGAATTATTGCAGGCCAATCAGCTATAAGTTGACAAGGAGTATTCTGACTCATATACGAAGCTTGAAGAAATACACATAAATCACAAAATCCCATTATATGACCCACATCATGATTTCCACATCATTTGGAGTAAAACAGAACCGAAATATAAAGTTCTGTGCATGAAAGAAAATCCACAGGTCTTTAGAAATTCTAGTATAGGAATCCAAATTCCACACACACACACACGGAACACTGTATAGCTTTATTTTAACTTACAGGACAGTGTGTTTTTGCTTTGCATTGCACCTTTATGAACAGATTTGTCTTGGGCAGAGTAAAAGGAAGTTGAACTGGGGTGAAGGACATGAAAAGTAAGCACTTATTAGTTTCATTTTGAAAGGCTATTTTTCAGACGCTTATAGCATTCACATTCTCTTTGTTTTGTACTTTTGTCTGTCTACTGCACTTTGCCTAGAAAAAGCTTTGGGTGATTTGCCTCTCTCTCTTTTTTATCTGATACTGAAGATCAAAGCATAAAGTCAATTTTATCAATTTTGCATTCATTTCAAATTCCAGGAAAGAAGTCCTGTGCATGGATTCGCAATTTTACATAAGAGAAATGACCTTGGAGATGGAGGTCTAATTACATGCAGGAAAACAATATCAAAATAGTCTTTGCAAGCCGAGTCACAACTGTATCAAGATTAAAAATGGTGCCATGAGGGAGAGTTTGGGCATGCATTCCCCCTTCCATCAATTTATATAATATTACGCTGTAAAGGTCAAAGATAGGAAATCACCTAGAGTTTCTACAATTACACGTAATTTCCTCAAGAGCAGGAACAAAGTAAGAGGAAAAAGCCTAAACCCATCATGCACCTATGTAGAGATGAGCTGTGATCTAGCAGGAAGCACTCAATGATCATTTATGTGATGAAAAAAACAAGGGCAGAATTCTGAAGGCTTGAATTTGGGTTGAATGGAAATCGGTCATGCAATTTTCAAGGTAGAGCAACAGACTCATTTATGAGGTGAATACAAGCATAAACACACAGACAAACACACACACATGAACAAAATGCATGTCTTATGAAAGACCTCAAAATCTAAATGTGGACCTCGGATGCAGACATCTTATACATTGAATCACTGACATTATTAACACAAATAATGCATATTATTACTGTGTTTTACTGCTAGAGTCACATGTAATCTTTTAAGACTGCTATTTTAGCTTAGTTACTTCTAGTACAGCAAATCGTTTTTGGTCAATTGGTGCAAAGCTGTTTATCAACTTTGTGGTTGTATTCTATTCTACCTTGTGTTTTCCCAAACAAGGAACCAAGTGGGGACTATTTACTTTGTAATTGAATAAGATGACACAAAACTGTGTTTTTGGTGACAGAGCTGTGTGGTGATATTTGAACTAAGATTTTTCCTTTATATGCATATTAGTGTGGTATGTTGGCAAAGCAGGTAAGGTTTGGTTCATTTCTCATCTTGTGCCGCCTAGGGTATGTTGCTGCCCCATGTTGCTGCACCTGTGTTGTTAGGATACGGTCTAGATTCACTGCAACCCTGATCAAATGGTTACTAAAGATGAATTAATTAATATGCTAATTTGTTATAATTGGGTACAGTGGCAAATACAAATGATTTGCCACTTTGAGGAATGAAGAACCCAACTAGATGGTTTGACCCAACTAGAAGCTGGAGTCAGAGAGTAGGGTCAGACGTGATATGGCAACTGTGGAGCATAAAGGGTTAAGGACATTGCTCAAGGGAACAACAGAGACAGTTTGGCAATGCTAGGGCTTGAACCCAGGACCATATAATCAGTAACCCCGAGCCTTTCAGGTCCTTTCAGGTCATAGAAATATGCAAAGATGCCTTCCAGTATGCTAAGATGTATGTTTTTGGCAGCTTATCTATGCTTAGGCAGCTGCTGTTTCTACAATTCATGTTCATGAGCATCTTTTCCAACTCTTGTTTAAGTTATATAACAACACCTATACAAACTCTGTATCAGAGTTTGTTAAAACTTTCTAAAGATTGGTTGCTGTATCGTTATTCAGGTGTATAACCACCACCAACTGTACACACTGGTTGTCCTGAATAACTGCAATGCATTTATTTTCAGCCTTAGGGAGTCAGTCGGTCTGTCGATAAGAGAAAATGAAATTTCTTAGCCAGGTTGCTCAGCAGCCCATCAGAATTTGTGATATTTTAAACTAAATTTTATAATAGTATTGCTTTAAAGTATAATGTTCCTGATCATTGAGACATCCAGCTAAGTAGAGAACAAGTTTTAAAGTTCACTCTGGAAGGACACCTGTGGTGGTCAGGCTGTAAATTTTGACTATTTGGCTTCACTGACTTACTACAGGTTCCCAAAAAAATCACTGTTTCTGCCCAATCTTTTCTGTTTAAACATGGTGTCGGTGGAAAATAATTAAAACAGGAATACTGGTTGTGTACAAGTCAGACCCTTTGTGCTGTAAGCCACCTTCATCTGGGAAAAGCCTCTTTTGGAGGGTAATAATATGTTCTCCCCTGCTTAAATCTGAGATCAAATGCTCTCTCATAACGCCAGAGTAATTAGATTTCACTATGTAAATGGCCTACAGAGGCGAGAGAGAGAGAGAGAGAGAGAGAGAGAGAGGAAAGAGAAGGGGAGTGCTTGGGTGCTCTGTTCACTGCTGCCTCCCTCAGGCCATTTAATGCTCCATGGCCTCGGCTTCAGTAAAGAACAATCATGGAAACAGGTGTGAGGTCTGACTATGAAGGTTTATGTTATCAAAGTCATTTTGGAAGAACTCATAATAGTAAGCAAAGGTGACTGCAGGCTCCCTATAGGAGCTCTACTTCCCCTCAAGATGATTACCAATCCAATTCTTTCTCTCTCTCTCTCTCTCTCTCTCTCTCTCTCTCACACACACACACACACACACACTTTTACATCATGTTTTTCAGCTACTGAATTCCTGTTTGGTAAAGACAAAATGGAAAATAAAATTAAAAACAGTGTTTTTAACTATGGTTAAATCTAGTATATTGGTTGGCAATAAGGCAGTGAAGGACATTCTTTGACTTGGGTCACACACTTTTGTGAGGTTTTAGGACACAGAATTACATACATGCATTCATACACACATAGTATACAACTGCCTGTATTTATATCATTTGGAAACATCTGATACCAATCCCTAGCCCAAATAAACAGAGTTTTTTTCCCCCTAAAATGATCCTTTTGTAATTGTTGTAAAAAGAGTTTTTCTAAAAAGCCTTATTCTCTGGTTTAGCTTAATTGATTAACCTAAGAAGACTGTAACTATAACATCTAAATGTATAGCATATCTTTAAAGTTTTCAGTGAAGGTCAACTGGAAATGACAAGTTGTAGTTACTAAAAGCTTGATGACTTGTATTGTGAATCATGGGGAAGTTTCAGCACTCACTCTACTTCCTGGTGCTTATTATGTGACTGGTGATTAAGTCGTCCACATTACAAATAACCTCAAAGCTAGAAGAATCCAATAAGGCCCTTTGTGGAGTGCTCTTTCTTTCTTTCTTTCTTTCTTTCTTTCTTTCTTTCTTTCTTTCTTTCTTTCTTTCTTTCTTTCTTTCTTTCTTTCTATCTTTTTAAAACAATCATATCAATAATAGGGGTGATAAGTGAAGGGAAAGCCTTATGTTTTCCACACCCATATTCATATAAAGATAATGAGCTACAAACACTATAAAACAGTTGTAGACCTGAGGCAAAACAGACTGCTGTATTCTCTTGGTATAACCACACATAGAGCAATTTTGACTACATTAGTACATTTTAATTGCCAGTTGACAGGAGTCCATGTCCAATATGGAAACTGTGCTTCTGTGGATTTTTTTCCTTCGATTCTTTGTCCCCAGTAGACTATGCAAACATATGTTTCCTCCCCCTCACCTTTAGTTAAGCCTCTCTTAATTAACTTTAAATGGCTAATTTGCAAGCTTGAGTAAGCAGGGTGTTATTTTCGAGCAGACAGACATTGTTTCTTTAGAGCTAGATAATAAAACCGTCAAAATTTGCAGATGAGGCCAGATTGAGGATTTAAATATTTGGCATACTTTTAATAAGGCACAAAAATAGCACCAAAAATACCAAGCAGCATGATTGCTGATGTTTTCTAGTATTTAGTCTCCCTTTCTGAAAATGTCAAAATGAGTAGCTTTTTTTCTACTGAGTAGACAAAAGCAGTGTTGACATAATTTCTTCTCTTTCTTCTATACAGAGGAAGCATGGAAACTGAACCATATGCTATGCTGCAGACATCAGATCCCTGATGCTTACAGCCATGTCAGGACACTATCATACCAACCATTAAGATCCTATTAACATAAATTTCAGTAATTGCCCTATCAGAGCAGAAACACAAAGCAGGAGAAACACAAATCTCCAAGAGGCCATTCGGAGATGCAGAGTGTGGCCTCTTTCTCACAGAGAGTGACAGCTGAGAGAATCGGGGTCAGCTCAGACCAGCTTGGACAGCGCTACAGATTGGTTAGCTATTGATAGCAGGAAATCAATTAGACCACAACACAACACAACATGACACCGTACAACAGTTGCTCCTTCATCATTACTTTTGTCCTGGTGCTATTATTATGCAGTCTACATAATGTCACGATTTCATTACTAGGTGAATTACACAGACAGCTAAAGTAAGCATTCTGGCTCCATGTAATGACACTTTCACAGCTAACCTAGCGCAGCTTCCTCATTTCCTCTAGAGTAATTGGACTGCCCCAGCGCATTATCCGGTCTAAATTGCAATACTAATTACAAAGCCCAACAGTTGAGCAAGCATCAATACTCTATTAGGATTAATTAAGATTGGAAGTGACAGCTGACAATTACGCACATCATTTGGCAGTTCAACAATGCAGCGGTCAAATGATCATGTTTTTATCTTTCAACCCTGATTACATTTAAGCTGCTGTATAATTTCTCATAAAAATGATTGCCGTCATTAGCAGATGCATATTCACACCAATATCTTAACAGCACAGTGCAGTTTATTTATCCTTGTTTAATTTTCACCCTTGAAGGCACAAATGGTTTCATAATTGATTATGCTTCTAATTACGAGCTGTACAGATTGTGGAAGTTATTGATAGTTGTGAATGTGGCTTTTAACCCTGGAGCTGTGCGTCTACCCAGAGGAGACGAGTGTCCTTCTCTTCTAATGATGCCTGTGACTTTTAAATAATTAGAGTGTCACGAAAAGTCACAATTGTTTTCGCTCAAGTCTGGACATAACAAGGCCTTGCTGTCTGGTGGTGTATTTTTTTTTATACTGATGGTCAGTCTAATTCAGTGACTTGCTCACTGCTTGTTCTGTTTGAGGTCATCAGGGAACACATTAAAAGAAAAATATTCTATATCTCTTATTATTTTATTATTATTATTATTATTATTATTATTATTATTATTATTATTATTATTATTATTATTATTATCATCATTTACTATTATTGTAAATAATTTTGTTGCTTACTAAAACTGCCATTTGTGTTGTATGGTCTTTTTCTGCACTAGAAAACATTGATGAAGCTATCATTTGTAAATATTGTGTGCACGCTGTAAGAAGCACACTTAGAGTGGGGGAGTGTGTGAGAGCACACTTAAGCTTAGTGGATTTCATAGCCATAAAATTGTGGCAACACTTAAATGTTTAACATCATGAACTTTCAAACGGCATCAAAGAACAATAGCATACAATAACAGCATGTTTACCTCATGCAGACTGGAGAAGTCTGATGATTCCAGACTGAGAAGTGGAATATAAATCTACTATATAAAGCAGATTAAGTATAATTTAACAATATCTGATGTAAATCTCAACATGGCTAAATTTGAGAGGCAGAAAAGGTTCACGATAAATTCATGACTTGCCATTCCTTCGGACCAAAGAAAGCAGGGACTATACTTTTTTAGGTGCTCGCACACACACACACGCACACACACACAGGCCATTACAACTGCACTACCTGCGAGTGGCTCCGTAAATGTCAAGAAGGACAGTGTGACTTTATAATTGCAATCATTTCATATCTAAAGATCTGGATCCCATCCACAAACTCTGTTCTTTTCAGTCTAATGGTCTGTGTTGAATGTCATACAGATGCAGTTTGGACTTGTGCTGCACTCAAAATTCACCATAATGTAGGATCCTGGCATTCTCCAAATGTAGCATGTCGGGACCTCTGCAAAAATTTCTTACCATAAAAACAAAGCCATGGTTGCTGCAGTTATTCATTTATAATAAAAAATGCTTGTTGTATTATTTAGTCTGTAGCTATGGGGAGACAGAAAACTGAACAATGTATGTTATGTTTTTTAGACATTTTCCACAATGTAGCTGCTATTTCCTGATTCATCACATGCTTTGGGTGAACAGGGGGCTGTGTGAAACACACTTTAGCTCACTTAAATGCATTTTTAAATTGTGCCGATACTCAAATTTTTAACATCAGGAACTTTTAGGCACTATCAGAGATCAAGAGCATACAACAATAGCAGATCTTTAGCACTTTCTCTCTCCTGTCATGACATTTAGTAGTAAAAGTATTCTTTTAATTTTTCTCGTAAGTTACAAGACTAAGCTAAAAAGCTGTAAAGCAAAGATGCTTTTACAATGATTAAATTAAGAATTTTCCACATGAACAAATTCTATAACTTCAGCATTAAACAACAGTTCATGTGACAACTTCATGTGTTGCATCTTTAACGATGCAACAGCAGTCCCTGGTATGTTTTGTGCAGTTTTTTAAGGAAATTGACTGGTAAGCATTTTGGAGAATCTGCCACCGTTCTGTTGAAGACTTTGACTAATCACACTTGCTGTAGTTTTGAAGGAAATCTCTGACAGACTCCATGAAGTGTTTTGTCTGAAAAATGATCTATTACAGAATGTTTTAAATTCGTTTTTTGGTGCATTTAATACTGGGTGGAAAAGTAATGTTAGGAAATGTACAATGTTTTTTGCTGACAACCTTCTTTACTGGAAAGAGACATTATACATACATACATACATGCTTTATTTTAGCAATATCTGTACACCTGCACATTCATGCTATAAATCTCATGTGGCAACAGCACAATGCATTAAGTAATGTAGATACAGGTCTAGCTTCAATTATGGTTACATATCAAACATCAAAAAAAGTGGGAAATATCTGATCTCAGTGACCATAGCGTGTTGGTGGTTCCAGGTGGGCTGGACTAAGTATATTTGAAAAAGCTGATCTACTGGGATCCTAGAGTTTTCAGTATTGTGTTATAAAATAATTCAGTGAGTGGTTGTTATGCAGGCCTTGAGAATTGAGCTGACGACAGGCTGCAGTTACTCAAGTAAGCACTCTTTACAGAAGTGTTTAACAGTAAAGCATCTCAGAATGCATTGAAATTTGAGGCAGATGGCCTGTAACAGTGGAAGACCACACTAGGGTCCACTCCCATCAGCCAAAAGGAATCGGCAGTTACAATGGCCACCAGCTCCAAAATATTGTTTTTTTGTTTGGCTATTGACAGAGTTGTAAAATCTGTAAAAACTGAATAAATTCACTTCTTCATGCTATATGATTTTTGTAAGAACGCTTTTATATTTATTAACTCTAAGAGGCCACATTGCTGAGTGTGTTGGTAAGCCTTGTGTGCGTTGCATTTGCTGCATGTTGTCTAAAAGCAGATAGAAGTGTGCTAGGAGGCTTAGATACCCTGTGGCTCCCAGAGGAAGCATGTTATTACTGGTAATAAAAAGTGATAAATATGGCGTGAAGAAAAAGCATGCACCATGCAGAAAGAGTACGGCATTTCACACAAGGCCCCAAAGAGATTACGGTGCATTTCCTCTTTTCTGTTCTCCCTTCCCTCTTTATCCTCAAAAAGCTCTGAGTGTTGTGATGAATGAGCACAATGAGGATTCCTCAGCAAAAAAAAAAGGAGAGACATAGGCACCCTTGACAATAACAATCAGAACAGTTTAATCTTTTAGGAAGGGGGGTGGGATGCTAAACTACTGTCAAGTCAAATATTTCCAGCAAAGCCCATTTATATAATGGATAAGAAGAAAGAGAAATAATAAAAGTGAAGGGGACTAAAAGTGTTTCCTCCATTTTGCTCCCCCAGAGCACACTGAATTTCTTCTTGGATTGCTGAGTACAAAAGCAGAGCCATTAAGAGCTGAACTATAGCGGACAGTCCATGGCTTTAGGGAGTCAACGATGGATTGCAAAGGAGGGAGGGATGGAGGGAGGAATCAGACCCATCTCGACTGACCTCTTCCGCTTCTAAGGAAGAGTGCACTGAAACACAGGAGCTGAATAGACAGATTTTCCAAATGCTTTGAAATCTGTTTAAGACCTGTATTTGAAACACAGAGATAGAGAGAGAGAGGGGAGGGGGTGGTGCCTCAAGAAATGGACTTGGCCTATAAACAAGCAACATTGTGACCATTTTTCCAGAAAAGATGGCATTTTTTTTTATTGATGGTCATGAAGAATATGGAAAAGAGCATTAACAATTAGGAATCAGTTGAAGGAGTGGAGGAGTGAAGGCACAGAAAATGTTTGCTGTTGGCCTTGTAGCTTCCATACCTTTAATATTAGGGAAAATAAAAGAAACAAGACTTGCTTCTTAAACCCCATTTTCTTTTCCATTGTTTCTCTTTCTTCTTTGCTTTTCCCTCTCCTCACTGCAAATGGTAGCTCTGCCCCCACTCAAGAATAGACGTATTGCTTATGACATCCCAGTTTTCGTCCGTTCACGATTTTCACATTAGAGTTAAATCTCGGCAGCTGGATTCTCACGGCCGAGTTAGCCCGAGCCTATCAAATATTTAAGCGTCCGGAGCTGCTGGCAGCCAGGTTGAGGGGAGTTCACGTCCAAACAAGCGATCTGCAGATTCGCAGACATCCCAATAGAAGTGTACAAGAGAAAAGAGCACTGATAAAAATTTCATTAAAATGAGACGGGGATATTGCTAGCATTCTCCCCAGCATCAGTATGAAAACTTAATCCGAGTTAATGGAAGAGATATGAAAGCCTTTCTCGATTCAAAACACAGGCGGTGCATAATTTATAAATTATTGTCAGAAAAGTGATTCTGCACTGAGATTTATTCAACGTGAGATGGGAGGGACCCCCGCAGAGATGGACTGGAGGAAAAAAAACACTGTTCTTTCTGACCTTTGATGCGAGCAGATTTTACACTAGAGCTGTCGATATAATCAAGTGATCTGGTCATTTCTGGAAGAACCGCAGCACAAGCACTCAGTGCTAATAAATATCAACTCAGCTCAGTTCAGGTAGCCTATAAAAACACTCAGAGGTACAATAAAAGATAGAAAGATAGAAACAAGCAGCAAAAGGAACTAGATGGGAAGAACATGTTCTGTGACCGGTGGCTTGACAGTCGCTAAAAGCTTCATTATGGTGGAGCATTGTTTCTACGCCATAACACTGAAGAAGCAGATTCCCGTAAAGAGCTTTTCTCAAGATCTTTTTTTTTCCCCGACTCCAATTACACGATACGTTTGCATGGCAGAACCCCCACGGGTAATTCACACTGACAGCAGCCTTGTCCTGAAGCATGCTGGGAGTAATAGTAATGGTTTCCTGCACTGGAAAACATTTCTCCCTAATGTAGACCGCTCGTGTCCCAAACGCCATGCTCTGTTGTTCCTGCTCTTTTACATGGCAGCTGGTGAATCCTGATTAAGATTAGCACGTGTTAGACTCTTAGCTCTCCCTGAAGGCAGAGACTATTATATGAACTCATACACATCCGAGTGAACACACACATCATCACTCAGCACTGTTCTGCCATGACTCTTTTTAACACTCAACGACAAGATACTAAACCACTCATTTTAACATAACCATATCATTTCTCAACGGTGCATTAATCTAAAAAGTATTTGACCAAAAACATTTTTTTAAATCAGTACAAAAAGTGGTTCTGTATTAAGTCGTTATTGCAAAAGTAGTGTGCTATGTTTAGAAGAATGTTCTGACTGACTCAATATGACTTGAGGTATTAGTCATTATACTGCAGCACTATTGAATTTTCTGAATTATCTGATGTCAGAAGGTGTTTATTAATTTTGTATCTACCAGCAGCCCTGACAGTAATGCCTGCTATTATTTATGCCACAGATTTATATTAATGCAAATATGTTGCTGTTTCTATAGTAACAGCTCATTCAGGGAGACTTGTGGAGTCAGATTAAAAAAGGTGACGGTGAGTGTAGTTGTTGATAGATGATGGTGGAGCCAAAAAGAGACCCTGCTTTAATGTAAGTGATAACAAGACCTAACTTGGCTTGTGGATATGTTCTGTTAGTGAACAAATTGCTGTAGTAAAAGAAGAATAGAACATTTTGAGTATGTGATTTTATGAGAAAATCAAATTTCCAGCACACCTTAAGTTTTGAAGTCATCATTTCAAATCCTTATCTAAACGTCATCTGTGTCAGTATGAAATTAAATATGCCTCCTTCTCTTCACAGGGTCACAGGGAATCTGGAGACCACCCAAGGTGGCTCAGGCCACAGACAATTTAGAGATGACTACCGTGCATGTGTTTGGCCTAGGGGAGGAAACCAGAGTACCCAGAGGAAACCACAGAAGCATGCAAACTCAGGGCAGAGGTGAGAATCAAACACTCAGCCCCACATGTGCAAGGCAGACATGCTAACCACTAAGCCACCACACTATCTGTATTAAATTATGTATTTCTGGGTGGAAAAATGGGAAAAAATCTGTAAGGCTGTATATATCTGCAGTCCAGCAGAGTGGCAATTTTCTTGTTCAGATACACAAAAATCACTGAGTGTTTAAGTAAAATCAGCAAGCTGTGCTGGATTCCAGATTTACAAGACCACTACTGGGCTCCTAGTGCATGTGAGTGCACTGTCAACTGTGTCTAATTGATTAATCATGACCACAAAAACATCCTGAATGCTTTCTAAATGTACAATTAGTTAACCTCAAACCGTTGAAGGGTTGCAGTTGCCCCAGCTCTCTATCCTAAAAGCAAATGAGGGATAAGAGGGCAGAGCAGGCCTTGGAGGCAGGACTTTGCTCGGCTGATCTGGTAGACATGCCCTGAGCTGGCAAGTCAGAGACGTGTGTGCATGCTTGGCTAGGCCTCTGCTTATTCAGGGTGATAAAAGCATAAAAAAGGGGATATGAATTCTCAATGTGGTGCTGAAGTGTACGCTGCAAGCTTATTTGGGACAGTGCCATTTAAACTCTTATGTCTCAGAAAACAAGGCCCTCAGAGCTCTCATTTCATGTGGATAAATGGATGCAGAGGATCAGTTTACTGACAAAAAATTGATGACAGTCCCAAAAGCAGGAGGCTCGGTGTCAGTTAAAAGACAAGCAAGAGATAGTGAGCAGCAGCAAAGGAGCTGGTAAACAGATCTCAGTTTAGCCTGTGATGGTAATATGATGTTAATTCTCTATTAGGCTATTTAGAGAATTGTTACTATAAATATATCCATCAAGTGCATGTACAGCAAAGTAAACAGTGCAAGCATCCATGTTTTATTCCTGATCAAAATTGTTCACCCTCACCTGCTTTCTATTTCTCTCTGCATCTCTCATCCTTTCAGTGGTTTTAATCAGAATCTGTGTTTAAATCATACTGGTGTCAGGGTCTTATCACAGAAGACAGTTTAGATGTCACTTAGTTTATCACATACCCTGAAATTTATTATTCAGCACTCTGCTTTTGCATGTGTATGTGTAAGAGCCTTTATTCTGTTTTATCAGCACCTAGAAATGGGGCAGAGTTGAGTGGAAAAAGGTTTTGGCGGGCTGGAGGAGAGAAGAAAGATCTGTGCCCCTTAGAGTGGATGAGTTAAGCAGAATAAAAGCTATCTTTACCCAGGCCAGGCAGAACTAGAAGACTGGACACGCGCGTGTGTGAGATAGAGACTGCAAGAGAGCTAGACGGGTGCAAAGGGAGCAATTTTCTGACCTTCAGCTAGCACACGGGGTGATGCTGTTCATCTTTGTACCACTGTGTGTGTCAGTGTGAGTCCAGCTCAGGTGCTCAGGGATTCGGTGCACTCACCGAGTGTCCGGCAAAATGAGAAAAAAAAGAAAACTCAGACGTGTCCCTAGACTGGAGGAGCATACTCAGTCAGCTTTACTTACAATTCCCCCCCTTGGAGACCTGAGGGCTCGCACTGCCTCACTTTTCTTCTCTCTCTTGCTCTCTTGCTCTCTCTCTCTCTCTCTCTCTCTCTCAGTCTCACATTCACGGTCTTAGATTTTTTTTCCTTTTGTCCTTTTTCTTTTACCTTAAGCAATATATAAAATACAAAAATATATATTTAGCTGACCTTAATTGAAACCTGTTATTTTGTAATCAAAATCCTGTTCCTTCTCAATTCCTCCTCCCACACACTCCCACTGTCGCATGTGTTATGATATTTGCAGGATGTTACTGCAGTGTATTTTGTTAATTTCTAGCAACTTTAACTACTTCGCTTATCCTGGAAACATGACTGAAAAGGAGGGTGGTCTGTGGCCACATCAGATGTCACTGTTTTTGATGATTGAGCAATCTGAACTATAGGAAATGTAAATTTGTAAGTGCAAGAACATTTTGCCTTCTTGCTTACAGAACCCAACTAGCTAGTGCACACAATTTTCACATTAACTTTTATTTATATACTTTTTTCATGTGACATGCACACTAAAGATAACAAGTACTGTTTTTGAAGATGTGGAGGCTAGGTGGTTAAAGCCCTTGGTTGATGATCAGAAGGTTGAGGGTTCAAACCCCAAGCTGCCATGCTTGAGCTCTTGCGCAAGGCCCTTAACCCTCACTGCTCCAGGGGCACCATATCATGGTTGCACTCTGACCCCAGCTTCCTAACAAGCTAGGAAATGTGAAGAAAAGAATTTCACTGTGCTATAATGTATATGTGACCAATAAAAGCATCTACTTCTGATTAACTAGCCAATATTTATACTATTAATAATAAGGATTTGATGCATTTTTTTTTAACATTTAAACTGGCAGTTAGGAGGCAGCTGGGCCTTGGTTTCAGGAAAATAAAAAACGCTGACACACTATGCATATATTGTTAAATTTGGACCAGTTATTGACATTGAACAACAAAGAACATCACAAAACTAGCAAATGTGTTAATTCTCGCCACATTTTTATTTATTTATTAATTATTATTATTATTATTATTATTATTATTATTATTATTATTATTATTATTATTGTTATAACCATAATCATAATAATTATTATTATTAGTAGTAGTATTGTCATTAACTGAAACTGACCCATTGTTAAGTTCTTTATTTCTGCTTACTAACAACATTGTTTTCTACTGCCACTGTCCCACCTGTCTGTCTTTTCTTGCTTGCTCCCCAAGCTGCGACCTGATTGGTCAGGAAATAAAAAACTGCTTGATGTCACTTGACATTTTTCTGAAAAGTTAAACTTTTGGAAGTACTTTGCTGTGATGAAAAAAATACATGCTGTCAGCAGCGCTCAAAGCCACTTCCCATAGGATTAAATGTAAAATGTGCACTGGTTTTGAGGAAAAAAACTGAGTTTGAAAACAGCCAAAAACAATATGTTCCCTTAAATGACATCGCTCTATAAGCACCCATAAAACTGCCTGATGTATGCTCCAGCCCAGAAAACAAAATAATGAAGAGACAGTCTGGGGTAATCTCTGCATAATATTTGTTGCTGTCTTGTTTTTACAAATGGTCTTGTTTTTAATGTTGCTTGTGTGCACTCTATGATGTGTAGGAACTTGCACCAATATTTCGTATTAATGTGACCAAATTGATTGCTGTGTACCTCTACTAACTTCTCCTGCCCTGCTCTCATTCTATAACATTATTCTGCATACTTTGATACTTATTTGGGAAATGGGGAGCTCTGTATTTAGGATGCTGGACTACTGATTGGAAGAAGTTTGAATCCCAGGACCACTAAGCTGCCATTGCTGGACCCTTAAACAAGGCTCTTAACCCACAATTGCTCAGTTGTATAAATGAGATAAATGTAGGCTGCTCTGGATAACAGTGACTGCCAAATGCCATTAATGTCTGACGCCATGATGCATTCATTTTCCCCTTCGTTCCTCTTTGTTGTGATGTCAGCATTGGCTACTCACTGTGCCTTGGTGTGTCAGCATATCAACTATTAATTACTAAGCTAAAGCTGCTCTAACTACTCACCACATTGGAAGACAATTATTGACAATTAAAGAACACAGATACCTATTTAGGCAGAATTTTGGACTGTATTTGCATACTCCCCTAGTGATATGATAATATTTAATTGGAGCATGCTTGTCCATTTTGGTGAAGGCAATCACATAATATGTTCTTCAGAAGATATTTCCATTATCAATCTGAACCAAATAATTGCTTTAACTGGAGAGTATATACAAGTGCACTGCTTGTGCATGATCAGCTAAAACAAAATGTGTTTACATTACCAGCCATTGTTTGCTGGTTAAAACTAGATAAATATATACATATACAACTAACCACCACTAATTATTAAGCCAGCTAACCATGATATTTCACAAATGGTTATAATTTTGGTTCCAACCTTTACATCTAGTATCTAGTATGAATACTGTTTTAAATTATACCTTGAAAACTGAAGCCTGTTGTATAAGTATTCTGTTTACAGAGAAACTGCTAAAGCAGCACTGCTCTCTAAACACTGTTTATTGTGTTACTTCTACTTCTTACAGCAAATGCAAAAATCATACTTTTCCTAAACCACTCTAAAGGATTCAATAGCAAACCTTTGCAAAGTTTCTTCTATACTAAACCATACTAAACCTATACTTAACCACTGCAAATCAACACCAAGTTATTTTTATACTCATACTAAACCACACTATTCCCTTCAGTGTTAAGTTTTGTGAAGAACCACTTCATCCGGAGTTGGTTTTCACACTCTGTTCCACGCGGGCTTGTTCTGGAGATTGGTCAAACCCTAGCCATACATGTTTAATTACTTTAGGTCTCTTTGTCTCTTCCTGTCTATCTGTCTCCTTCGCTGTCTTAAGAACTGACACCTCCTGAGAACTCCTTGTTACTTGTTGGGTTTGAAATACTGCCCAAAGTAAATGAATATTTAAAGCATTCCCTCATTTCAAACTTGACTTGATGGCTTCTTGGGGTAAGATATAAATAAGGAATAAAACCTAGCAGGGCATGCTGTTACAGGAAAATAATCATCACTGGGGTAGTGTGATATGGCCTGGCACAATCCATAACACCCTGGAGCTGATTATTTTCTAATAACAGCAGTGTTTTATTCTACTTATACTATAGAAATACTTATTTATATTGCAGAAAAACAAACAAACTACACATTGTGGTTTATTTAAAAATGTTATCATAATTTTTATTATTTAGTGTTTAATGGAATATCCACAAATTAAATTACATCTTACTACCATTTATAGCAGGTATAAACGGTTGTTTTCTTTCTCTCTCTCTCTCTCTCTCTCTCTCTCTCTCTCTCTCTCTCTCTCTCTCTCTCTCTCTCTTTTCTTTATTATTAAATTGATAAGACAAAAAAATGAAGCTCATAATGTTGATGCACAGACACTTTTCAGTGTCAGAGATCTTAAAGCTTAAAGGAACATCTTAAAATCTGACTGTTACAACACCCTGGTGACATTGGTGACTCATTCTATCAATGCTAAGTAAATATGTCCTTGTGGAAAACTTTGTTAAATACCAATAGAATTAAGTTTATATTTGTTTGAGGGCATACTAACATATTCAAATGAGCCCATTTGTCCTGGTGACTTGCCCTGCAATGGCACTGATGTCAGAACTGCCATTACAAAAAAAGAAAATCACATTTTCTGACTAACCAGATTTGAGACTCATTGTATTAACTCAACGTGTCTTAGCAGTTCTTAAATTCTAATAATAATGAATTATGTCAACAGGAATATGAAACACATCAGGCTGCAAAATTAATCATACTTGGTATGTGTACACTCTTTTTTCTCTCTTAGACCTTCTACTTGTTTGTCATTTATTTGTAAAATGGGAAGGATGAACAGTTAAAAAATTAGAAGCAATTAAAGTCAATCAGGTCAGATACCTGAAACTTGGCTGAGAGGAGACAGACAGAGAGACAGCAGAAACACATGATCAAAAGACATCACAAACTGCACTGATTTGTTTTTTATAGTGTCACCTGCGAAGAGTGAAAATACAAATTATGCTAATCTTTTTTATTTCCATCTACACAGACGTATGTCAAAGATAAGCTATAAATCAGAAAATCTTTGGACTGCATATAAGTATATTTCTTGAGCTAGGCATTAGCTTTGTAGCGTAGGCTGCTATCTTAACATGCAAAACTACAGAGACGGTGAAAAGAGGAAGTGGCTCTCTATCAGCCGTGACCTCTTTTTCTTTGCAGTCACATTACTGTTGTGCAGAAAGTATATCCTTTACATACAAAAGGTCAAGCAGATAAATCAAACTGCGCTTCCCCATTCACACATCATGAGCTAAGGGGGTTGGGGAATAAATGAGCCCTAATCAGACTCTTGGCTTTACCCAAGATAAATAAAACGTACTCCAATCTGCGAACACCATTGTTTTGAAAGCCGAGAACACAAACTCCTCATTAAGCGTGTACACCATAGCAGGCTACTAGCTTAGCACAATCATCAGCGAGTATTTCTTAACACAATGTGGTGTGATCCAAGAGACTAATTTACCCCCCCAGGTCCAAGAGATGTTTGTTGGCACAATGACATTTGTGCTGGTTAGATAATCCAGCATGATGCAACATACTGAAACATAAGGACATCTCCCAGCTCATGGGCCACTGCGCTGGTTTCATGGGGTATGTGTGAGTGTGTGTGTAGTTGTTTTTGTTGGCTAGGTTTGGGTGTTGGTACTGGGATATCACAGTCCCACTGTGATGCTAATTAAGGATCCTCTCATTCCACACAAAAACAGAGAAAACACTCGACACCTCCATTTGATAAACGCATAAATAAAAATGATTGAACACAGGTATTCCAAACTTTTTCACGATGGAACAGGTTCATTCTTAATTAACTCTATGTGTTTGCATGTGTTGTCTCCGATTTCAATTAGCAATCGCAGAAGCTATCGTGTACCCCTCCTCTTCCTGCTCCCACCCGCGCCACCTTTATCCCTTCACAGAGAAGTTTTTGACTTCCTCTCTCAGTGGCGTATTTCAAGAACAAGCAGAGGTTCAGGAAGGAGTGGAGAGCTGCCATCCAGACAGACATCACACCTCTCCTGCACGCCGCTAATTAGAGTTCATTATTTATACGCTTTGATTCTTTGATTTAGCCTCACTCCTCTCAGTGCCAAGTTATTTGGTGCTTGTTCTGCAAATGAAAGCGACCGAACAGATTGATTGATACCAGTGGGTGTTTTTTCTTCTTCTCAACATCTCTCCTCCAAAAACCTTTGGATTTAAATTCAAAGCCTCTTCACCACCACCACCAGATCGGATTTTATTAACCTTGTATCTCTAAAGGTAATGATAGCAGAAGCAGAAAAGCCAAAGATGTAGAATGGGAACACAGAGTCTGGCTGATTGTGTCCCGTTTGTTAACACACAGTTCTTTTCCCAGCCATGCTCATTCATGCAAATGAAGCGGCATTATGACGGAGAGCTTTGACCTAAAAGGTTACGGTACCAATAATGACAAAGGAACCATATGGTGTTTGCATAGTGATGCTTAATAATATATACAATAGTTTAATATGCTGTGTTTACCACATGAATAACCCCTTTTATTGCATATATACACCAATAAGTCATCAACGTTTAAAGGAAAAATAAAACATGACTCATACTAATTTGATGAAATAAAAATACAAGTTATACTTTGTCTCTACTGTACAGTAAAACTGGACAGGAGATGCTAAAGATTAGGGATATAAATAAATATGAATACATTATGACAAATAAAAAAAGATATGTGCCTAAGCAGATACAAGTATTTTGTTGCTGGTTTGCACCAGTAGCTGGACATAAACACTGCCACCACTCCATATAACCCAAACAGACCGCATTTGTATAATACGGCATATTGTATAATACTTTTCATTGTTTTTCATGATTATCAAAAAATATATTTCTGAAAAGTTATAAAGGCATTGTAATGAAACACTGCTTCATGAATCACATTTTGACACAACGGAGCACTGTGCCTTAGCTTTGTAGTAAATTCCTACACCATGATGATCTTTCTGAACTGTAGCTTGACCTAAAAAATAAAGTAAATCTGAGAAAATATTAATATTAATTAAAAAACAACACCTTTAGACTTAGGCCATAACTGTTTCCAGTTCAAATTTGAATACATACAGTATATCTGGAAAAACTGAAGCGATACTAGATATAAAGGTATTGCTAACACCACTAATGAAGAGACTTAACAGGGAGCAACAATCAGTAAATCAGTTCGGTAAATTTGATCTTGCATATGCAAAATATATTAGGTTATTAGTAAGTAAAGGTGTAATTGGTAAAAGTTTTGTAAAAATGTTTTCTAAAAATAGAATATTTGGATTGTATCAAGGACACAATGCCTAAAATGTAGAGCGTGCAGGTTGAGAGTCCTTTACTAAACCCTTGTTTGCTTCCTCACATCCGTAACTTGCAGCACGTCTTTCCTGTAGTGCAGTCAGACCTAAATATATCTCAGTTCTTTAAATTACTCTAACAACAGTGCTGATCCCTCAGCCACACTCTAATACCTATAAATCTAGAGTAGTCTCCCATCAAACTAAATCATTACCTGCTTTGTACCAAAACAAAGAGATCCTTGCTGCGAGTGTGTTGATGTGGTTACCATAGTAATGAAGGGCCGCTGCTCTCTTCTGAGAGCTTGTTATATGTCGTGCTGGTGATGCTCTTTTTCCTCCGGCCCCAGTTCATCTGTCAAACTTGGTTTTTCTCCCTCAAAATAATGATGGCTCTAAGAGCTGAGGGCCGCGTCTCAATCCGGCGTGCGGCTCGTGCTCCTCAGGGGTGGAAATGCCCCTGACACTAACAGACACAAATAAGTTCTCTACACTAAGTGCTCCTAGGGCTCATTTAGTCTTAATCAATATGGCGGCCAGTGTGAACCCACTCATATTTTGGTGAAAATAGGCTCAGAGGGCCACCCACTGTTTTGATGCTGTTATGAGCAACTCAGAAATAGACAGACATCTGAAAACACTGAGAGCTTAATTTCATAGCAGTGTTGTTGAAATGAATAAATAATGCAGAAAATTAATTGTATGGTGGATTCGAGGTAACCTACAATTCATCCTTGAGATGGCAATTTTATTATCTATACTTGATTAAAAATGAAAGAAACTAATATTTCATCTTTCACACTTTTATACCAGATGATTCCTTTTTACATCACGACTCCTTTCATTTCCATAAGCACGTCTAATTCTGAATCGCTCATATTTGCTATGCTTCCAAGCTCTTGTTATATTGTCCACATGTATTTTCCTTATGCGGGTAATAGCACAGATACATCAGGAATTATAATTATATTTCCTCCTTCAAGGATGTTGACAAGGACATTATTTAAGTTTGATTCTAACTATTACATGCCCATGACATATACTATGACATGTACTATGTATTTGGTGCACTGTAAAATAATTGACGAAATAATTATCAAAAAAATAAACAGTTTAATTCGCGACACTGAGAAAAGTAATTAAACTTTTTTTTTTTGTAAAAACTCGTTTGTGAAACTTTTATATCTGTGACAGCTAAAACCAATTTACACAGTAAGAGTTCGAGCTAATAAATGTTTAACATGTAACCCCAAATGAAAACAAACAATTAACTTAGAACAGAATAAAATATACAAATTAAACATATCAGCATACTCACTAAACATATTAAACTGATAAAAACACATGAAAACATGTGGATTCAAATAAACTGGTCAATTTATTCTCAATCAAATAAAAAAAAAACAGTCCTATAAATCTGCTCTCATCTTTTATGCCATTGTAAGAGAGTTTGGCAGATCTCTGTGGAGTTTGTGTATTGAGATAAGGAAGTGAGTGGTTTATTCTGTATCTCAGGCTTAGGAGCAGCTGAGAGAACTCAAAACTACAAAATCTCAGACAGGTGTGTTACTGTTCAGCCTTCATGTTTCTCACATACAAACTTAGAAGAAGCAGCAAAGGAGCTGGGATGATTTAGAAACTTTAAGAAAAGCCTCCAGGGTGAAACTCTCTTGTGAAGGTGGTTTGGAAGATGTCAAGAGTGTACAAAGCTTCATCAGAAATACTGTTAAGTTTTCTGCTTTCTTTTGTTAATAGTTTTCGACATAGCCTGCAGTGGACTGTCGTCCCACCTACCATTCCTGGGATAGACTCCGGATCCAGACAAGCACAAAGTGCTTAATCGAGATGAATGAATGAATGAATGAATGAATGAATGAATGAATGAATAAGAAAACCCTTCTATGAGTCGCTGTGCCTTTCTGACAAGTATCTTTTTACTGCTAATTGATAGCAGTGATTTAAGTTAAAGCCTTCTGCTTTCCCCAGTACTCAAACTTTAAACAGATTTCTTCTGTAGCCAACAAGAATTGTGAGTTCTTTTAGGGTATTTTTATTGTCTGCCTTGGGATGGATAAAAAGATGCAATCAAGGTTCATGAGAGCAGATATAATGTGGTAGTGAGTGGCTGTGGGTTTGATTGGTGTTTCTTTAGAAAATTTGTCAAAACAGTAGTAAAGGTAAACTAAAAGTCTTTTGGCAGAAATAAAGACAAATGCAATAAACGTATTGAGAAATCCAAAAATATGCAGTAAACGCAAGAGACTTTTCAGTAACATAATTATTGTAGCGTGTTTATTGTAACCATTTCTGCAAAGCTGTCACTAAGCAGCTCAGTATAGAAGCTTGACAATAAAAGAAAGCATGGTACACACAAACACACACCTTCTTTCTCCCTCTGTTTTGTTTAAATTTGTCTTGAAATTTGTCTTGAAAATTAATTGATATTCTAGCTGGCCAACCCTGTTAGTTTCTCCTCAAGATAAAAGGTGCATTCTTGCAGGGTAATCAATGTTCTTCTTTATTTAATCTTCCTAAGGACCACCACTTTAGATCCTTGACATTTAGGCCTCGTGTAATCTTTCAATACTCCAGAAGCAAGTTTGCACTGCCAATAGATTGAGCTAAAATGAGTCAAACCTCATGATGAAGATCTGATGAAGTGTTTTCACTGAGACATTGACTGTATATCACAAAGTAGATTGTTTGAGCATGAATTAGCATTTTTGGGGCAAATCAGTAAATAATGGTATCAGGAGTTATTGATGCTCAAAGTCTAAAATAATAGACTTGAGTCAAAAATGGGCATAAACACCTAAAAAAAACCTGACAAATGTTCATCCGGTATAAAAAATTATACAAATTCTCTATAAAAAGGCTGTTTAACACTGTACAATTTGGTCATGATACTGATGTCACAGTTTAACATCTCAAATCAGCTAAGTTGTTTGATGTAGTTCTTTTGTGACCAAAGATGGAGGACAAATCTGCCAGTGTTTGAAATATTAGAGCAGAATATTGGAATGAGAAAGCTACTATGATGTATGCCAAAAATGAATCAAAAATTTAATCCTAACTGAGTACTAATCTTAAAAGTCCTGTATGAGAATCTTAATTATATTATCTTACTTGGCCATAGCATAACCGTACATAAGTGATATTAATTGAACATGACTGATATCACACAGTCATCCACAGAATTCAACCACGATTTTGTTGGAATCTAATATTGGAGTTCCACAAAGTGGGATGCTAAACTTATATGAATGTTATCACAGAGGAAAGCAGCCTTAAGTCTTAGTTCAAAATGGTTTATAATTATAAAAGGAAATATAGTGCCTTCATGCTGAATAATTCTGTTTAATTCTATTGTAATATGAAATCATTTGCTTCACATTTGAGTTAGCTCAGGTGAACATATTGTGATAAGAGCCTGTCAAAATGCAACAATGTTAAATGTATTCTTTTCTCGTGTTAAAATATGACCAGACATTTGTTGCAACTAAAAACTGTCAGTAAAAAAAAATCTAAACTGAGGCAAATGATTCTTCCTGAAATGTCTGTCAACACAATTTTGGTTGTCAAATTCAGGTATCTTGTGATGCCTTCAAAACCTTTTCACAGTATGTTTCATTAACACATAAAAACGTGTCAGATTGAAACAGATTTAACACTCAAGACTCTTCCAGCCTTAATCCAACAAATATGAATGGATGACTTTTTTAAACACCTTTACCTCAGGACCTCTTTACAATGCACACAACCTCTTGCAGAACTTGCATTCAGTAGAATTGAATCTAGTGAATAATTAACTTCATAACTAGAAATTTTAAAAAATAACTAGTATGAATAAACAATATAAGCTTTAGAAATGCAACCAAATACAAATGTATTATTCAGAATGAACCGATACAAAAAGGAATGACACTGATATTTTGAGCATGTTTGAGGCTACAGGTTTGCAGTAGGAATGGGATCATGAAAGATGTATAAAAAAAATTATGTGAGTGGGAGGTTTGTACTTTCATATGGGCACAAATGAGTGTCATAAACTCTCAGTGCACACAAACATATTTTAACATGAATCTATAGCATTCATTCATAACTGCCTGGTCAAGGTCACAATGGTGTAAATGAAGTTACTTTGGTAAATGGAACCAATTGAAAAAGATTTGTGGGGTACAACAAAAATAAGGAGTAGGGGAAAAAGCCAACACATGCACTTCTATAAAACAGTTATAAACATGAATGATGTAGCTAAGGTTGAGGAACTGTCAGAGCCAGAATTCACAGACCATGCTGTCAGTGCTGGAATTTTTTTTCTAGTATTTCGTTTAATTATTATTTCATTTATTATTGTTTAATAATTTCATTTATTTCAATTAAAATAAATAAACAAGCTTAAGGCCACACCTACTTAAATCCAAATACACAATAGTGTCAGTGCATTAGACCCAAGTATACTTATATTTACCTGCCTTACCTCTATCGTATCTTCTATTTTTTATTAGTAGGAACAATAAGCATTCATATGGCAGCCTACGTGTATTGGAGACCAAAGATGACTGTGGAAGGAAAGACATTTATCCGCCTCCTCTTAGTACAAATGGAGTCTAACTGATGTGAGCAGCAGTGATCTGCCCACACCAGGCCTCTCGCTGTGTGCTGACCGATCCAGCATTCTGAGAGGCAGAAGAGAACATTGCAATATTTGATTTCCAGTCAGTCAGCTAAGCATAACTAACACTGCAAGAAGCCCTTCAATAACCCACTCACCATCCAGACCATCCATGCTTCAACACCTCCCACCCTCATCCCTCCATCCCCCTAAACCCCACACATCTTCACCACAGATGTGCACCGATTGCCACAAACAGTGCCCTCGACTGTGATAGATTCTCACAAACAGCCTTCCTGGTGTTTGGCTAAGCACTGTTTGGGCAGATGTCAGGAAGCATCATTTCACTGGAAAGTTCACCTCTACCTGCTGCTGGCAGGGGGTCCGAACAGTTTAATAGGCAATGGCTCGTACTGACCATCGCTATCTCCTCTTAAGCTCATCCATGCTGAAGTAGTTATGGCAAAACCCGATGATATGCAATATCTTTCTCTTTTTGTGCAGAATTAAATAAAAGGTAGCCATCAGCATGATGTTCAGCTCTAATCAGATGTGTCTGGAGAATACACACGATCTTAATGAACCATTCACAGATACACAGTGTTTATATTCAGGTACTAAATCTCTTTCTTGTTAACTCCTAAAGAGTTTAATGCTGTTTGCCACAGTGGAAAATACAGTAGGTAGTTCAAGTGTTTTTGGCCCATTATTGATTCATGTGGTTGGATTTTTTTATGAAGCCACTTTTAATACCTTGCTTAAGGGCAAGTCCACAAGATTCCAACTATTAGTTAAACCCAAGTTACCACTGGATATCATTCATGAAGGTAGAATTTTTTTAAATACAGTGACCACAAGACAGACAGCAAATTAGACCCAGGATTCAGTATGTATTATTAACAATCCCCAATTCTGTGGGCATGAATGGAAGTATTTGCTTGCTGTGCCTCTACAAAAAAAGTAATTTAATTCTGTGCATCAAATATTAAAATTTTGAAAAGAAATAAGTGATGTAAAAGTATGCAAATTTACAAAACACAGGCATGCTGGGGTTTTTGAAAATAAATGAGGGTTTATCTGATAGACACAGAAAATATTGTACAATCAGGCAACTGCTTTGGGATATTTTTGATCAAATTATTAATGAGTCCATTATCCATTATTTATTGTGCCTGATTTATCTGGAATAAATGCACACAGCATTAGTTTTTAATTCACTCAGCACACAGGCCATGTTTTTTCTTTCTTTCTTTAATTTTTTTTTCCATTTTGGAATAAGCAGCCGTCAGCTGCAATATGGAGGCAGGAGTTCTCCTGCTCATGACTCTGTAAATATCAATATTCTCAAAAGGTGCTTTTACGGTTCATTCAAGCACTGATAAGAAATCATTACACTTTTTAAGTGTATTGACAGTTTCCAGAAGGCATTTACTGAATAAAAAGCATCTTCTTTTGCAGTTCGTTAGTTTTTGTGCATCTTAAATTGACTTGCGAGGACATTTTTGCACGAGTCAGCAAGCACATCTTAGCAAGGGCCCATGTCTCAATGCTCATGTCTTCTCAGTAAGTGTCCTATTTCTTTCTGTGGTAAATACCAGTTTATGGGCTTTCAAATTAAAATGAATAGGTCACTAACATTAGGCCAGACATTATGTGGCATTTGATATTCTGACACCCTGCAGAAGTCGCTGTGGTCCTCTCATATTTTTCATAACATCAGCAAATCTTAACAGCTTTATCCTGGTAATGGTCACATCAAATCCAGCAACTTGCCAGCACGTAGCTTAAAAGTATTTTGTGACTTACTGTGAGCTTCTAACTCTAACCCACTCTTCCTACCTCCTACAATTAAAAAAAACTGTTGCATTAAAAAGCATTTAACCCATTTTGCTTCGACATATTGCACTCATCAAAAGGCTGTTTTGGGGTAAAAGAGCTTAGCTATATAACTGGAGGGTACACTTTGTACGGTTCTCTCCCAGCTCCCCCTCCTCCCCTACACCCTCCGCCTGCTCCCTCGCTCTGAAAGCACTAGGTGTTAACACTACAGAAGCAAAAGAAGTCGGGGAAGAAAAAATCCTGCAGGTGCCCTGTGGGTATCTTTCAAATTAATCGTCTGGCTGCTGCGTCTTATGTGCGGTTTTGAAACATTAACAAGACCTTTGAGAGCTGAGGGAAAGGGAGGGAAAAGGGCGAGCAAAGAGGGCACAGGACACGGCATGACAGTCTTTAATGATTTATTGAGCAGATACAAATTATTTTGGCCCAGGCCTCCAGTGTTTGGTGGAAGTCAATGAGAAGGCGAGCTCGGGCATGCCATGGGCATTCAGCTGGACACAGTGAGAGAGAGAGAGAGAGAGAGAGAGAGAGAGAGAGAGAGAGAGAGAGAGAGAGAGAGAGAAAGAGAGAGAGAGAGAGAGAGAGAGAGAGAGAGAGAGAACAAGAAAATTAAAAAGTAAAAGAGGTTGATGGTGGATGGGGCACTGAAAGATCTTTGTTGGACCAAATAAAAACTAATCCATCATTCTGTGTTTATACATACAGGTAAATGCGTAATAGTAGTACCTGCTATACTTGTTACTGAATATAACAGTACCAACACATAAGAAACACATTTTTTATTATTTAAAAATTGCAGACAGTGAAATCATATTATCTAATAAGGCAGATGCTCCCTTCCTAACAAATAAAGGTCCTTTGTCTTTGCCTTAACAAGCAGGGTGTGTCTAACAATTCACAGACATGAAGCTACCAAGTCAAAATAATGACCAATGAGAATTACAATAGAATGCTAATCAACCTGACAAAGTTACTATCACCACCCTTTCGAAAGACATTATGCAACATAAGCTGTTTGGGAAAATTCACTTCTTCCTCCCAGTGACAGACTTATTCACCAAATCAAAGACTAACTGGATTGATGTTCTGGACTTTCATTAAGGTTTCCATTGGTACTAGTGAAGTCTTTTTTGTCTATTATTATGTTGAGTACAGTTAACAATCATTATCTTGTGACAATGAACATTTCCTTACTTGGTTAGCCCATAAAAGCTCTCTGCTATTCCATGATCTTCTTTCTTCTTATTTCTTATGTTTCCGGAGAAGACACTAAAATATACTACTAAAATATACTGCTCTAATGGTTTGGTTTGAAGGCTGTTTTAACTGCTAGTCAATTTGCAGAGAGTGTTGAGGCCAACCTTCTGTGGTTGTGTGGTATTAATTCTGATTTGTGGTTGTTATTATTATTCTTGCTACATTTGACAGAATTTGAGTTGTTGGAACATTTTGCACTGAAACTGTTGACGCAGTGCTTTGAGCATAACTAGATTCATTTAATTTCATGATTTCTTTTCATGTCTTGTGAATTGTTTACATTTGTTTAATTTCAGGGCAAGCTGTTTACTCAAACCCTGATGGAATAGGATGTTGGCCATAACCAATGTCCAAAAACCTTGAGACCTTCCTTATCTCATCATAAAGCCAAAGCAATGTGTGAAGACCACTTCGCATTTTATAAGAAGAATATTTATAAGAAAAGAGTATTCATTACCTCTGATGCTGTGAAAAGCAGAAGAAAAGTGGACAGTAAACTCAGGATCTCTGTTTGTGTAACGTGAACCTTTGATGTGTCATTGCAGCAGACTTGGTAGATCAGTCCACTAGAAAGTAAAAAGTAAGTATATTTGCTTTATTGCTTCTTGGAACAGAAACATGTATAAGGCTCAACTTGGCTACTATGAAAGAGAAGGATGAACATTTCTATTGGAGTACATGGCAGAGGAATTGGCAGTGGGCATAAGCCAAATTCAGCAGCTGTTACAAGCAATGAAACAATGTAATGAAGAGCAGAGCTCAGAGGAGATTAGTACAGACTCTTGACTAGATACCAATTTCATTAAAGCACTCTGAGGTGAGTTTATAAGTTCTTGAAAGTTTTTGGCCTGATAAAACGACATGCATAATGGCTGCAGTGACACATGGAGAAGTAGTTTGGTTGAGATCACTGGCTCTGGTAGAGACACTGGTGTGGCAGTAGTGATAAAGCTTTGCATGTAAAATGATGAGAAAAATGAGTTGACACACTGATTCTCAATATGTATCACATTTTGGTGAATGTTGGTTGCTTTTCTAATGCAATGGCATGGGAAGAGATACACTTCAATCAGCTTTCCAGGCATGGGAGCCATAGGAGTGGAGTTTGCTCAGCTTATTAATGCAAGTCGTATGTGGAGGGAGGCCCAATTCTCACAATATGACAACTTTGCTGATGGAAGATAGAGCCTGCTTAGTTATGGATGCAATCATGAAATATTAAGTCCCCCCTTTACCAATGGTTTGTTGTAAGAGAGAAAAACAATGTAACTCTTGTCACTTGACACTACATTACAATTCCACTCAACATAATCAACTAATTAATGTAAAATCAACTAAATAATGTAAAATAAACTAAGTAATGTCAACAGTTTGTTGAAATTCTTTAAGATATTACCATTAATTGCCATTTTCATTACATGTATCTGCCACAGTTTTATAAAAAATTCCAAATCCTGATGGAACCCTGCCTAGTGGTTTTCAGTTTCACTGATTCTCATCATATATAATACAGAATACACATTCAAATTCCCCTGTAATCCTATAAAAAACAAAATCCTATAATGGATTCAAGTGTGCTCTCTATTTCATCCATTGGCTTCCATGACTGAGACTGAGAACTAACTCTTAAGTAGTCAACTAGCTGAGTTTATGTATATTAATGGCACAGAGAGTGTAACACATCTGTCAAGATGTTAACGAAGGCACAGCACAAGTAAGTGGGCGGGATCCTGAAGTTAAAGGTGTGTACTAAACCCAGCTGTAACAGTTCATTTTTTGGTTTGTACCAATATATAAACAAATGACATAAATATATATATATATATATATATATATATATATATATATATATATATTTAAACCATAGCAACCTCGGCAAGGATAAAGCATTTACTGAGGATGACTCACAAGTGCTGCACAATGTCCCTCAAAGTTCAAATCTGACCACCCACTCTCGCCTGCACAAAAGTAAAAACTACAAACTCTCACAAAATCTTTGTTGGGTCTCACAGAATCACATCCACCTCCAGCTGAACCTCCTTACTGAACGGGCAGAAGCAGATATTTCTACATGTGCCCTTTGGTCTGAGCTGACCCCAGGAACAGTTTAGCAAAGATGGCCACTCGAGATGTGCTCTTTTAGGCCACTTCAGCTATGTTAAATATTTTCTTTGAAATAACTAAGAGCTCTCTTTGACCTCACTGAGCACTTCATGGTGGATGAATAATTTGTGTGTCTAATTTTTGCTGATGGAGTCATGCAGATAATCACTCTCTGAGCAGTGCAGCTAAAATTCTCAAAACATACTCTTAGTGTTTTGAATGAGATGTAGTGTACGTTTGTCTTGCATTTTATGTCCTGTTATCCCTGCTATAGATCTGAAGCAAGGGGCCAGGAATGGGATGCAGGAAGAGCACTTCTCGGTGCTCCAGTTAGGGTCAAAGGAATTGATGACGATGCTACAGATTTCCAAAATGATGCATGGGAAACTGCTAATAAATATATTATTGTGCACATACAGTATTACTGAACTGTATCCAAAGCCTGTTAATGATATCTTCAGGTGTAGAGAATCATCCTGCAACATCACTATAAACACATACAAGTGTATGCTTAATTAAGTGTAGATTTAACCCTTATCTTTTGGTTGCCCGCATTCAGGAATATATCTGTGATTTAAATGTGATCAGACACAGAAGCCACTTGGCTAATTAAGCACACTATAAAATGTGTGTGTGTGTGTGTGTGTGTGTTATAGCAAATCCTTTTCTGGAAGTACTGCTGCCTTCTATGCATAATTAACACACAATTAAACAATTAGCTTAACTCATCATGACACATTTATTACATAAAGCCCTTTAAGGCCATGCCCTACCTGTTCTCAGTCTGAATAAAGCTGTATCCCTGCAGTCACCAGGTCTCACACACTCACATCACTTTCAAGAGAGAGGCATTTTGGCAATAATTAAAATGGCTGCACTGTGCTCATAAGTCACCTGGGGGAACCCGATATGCAAAATGAAATAATATGCAACTGAGATAAGTGCAAGATGAGAGCAATTCCACATTACAAATTATTATTGCAAATAACATTATTACATGTTATGTATTACCTATTCCAGTGTATATCCATTAAGCACAAGACTAATGTGTTGGTTTTTTAAGCTCCTAATGTAAGGAAAATGGACAATCCATAACTAAGACATGTTTGAAATAATGTAAAGATTTTTGGGGTAAATAAATAAAGTGTACAAAACACCAATGCTTATTCAAAGAATGCAATAACTAAAGTAAAAGAAAACAAAAGGATCCTTGAGGGGATTAATTAATTCCTCAATTTGGTCCTTTACTGGGTTTACTTTGGCAGGCTTTTTCATACTTTCCCCTCTTCCTTACTATATATGTTATATGCTATATACTATATACACCGATCAGGTGTATATAGTATATAGCATGTGTTTAGCATCGATCAGGTGTATATAGCACCGATCAGGTGTATATAGTATATAGCATGTATATAGCATGCTGGTTCTGACAGAAAGGTGTCAGAATACACAGTGCATTGTGTATTATGTATACAACAGTGCATTGTGTATACAACAGTGTTTAGGTTCGTGCTTAATTTTGTATTTAAATTAACTAATGATTAAGACCAATAAGATGTGTACATGACGAGACCTCAAGCTCCTTACACTGTGTGTAACTACAGTAATTCAGACCTTTACAACCCAATATCTATGCTATAAACCAGGAAACACATTTGATACACAGCAAACCAAACATCTGCGTAATCATTTCAACAACATACCAATGCCATGACCACATATATCTATTAACCAGTGCTGAGTCAATACCTTGCTTCAAATGTATACCTCTATCCTCCAAATCTCTTTAATTAGCAAAGAGAAACAATTCTACAAAACCTTCTTAAGATGAGAATTAAATAGAAAAATATGAATAAAATATACTGTATCTGTCTGAGAAAGGTTTTTTTCCCCCTTTCTCACCTTACTAATGAATGTGCGTCAAAAGAGGTATAAATAGGGATGGTAAGTAAAAGCAGAGGAAGGCTCAGAACCCTTGAAATTATTTTTTCCCATGTATATTAGAAGAGCTTAGTAGCACTTTCATGTTTAGTGCTGATTTGCACTAAAGCTCATTGGCTGTTTTGATATGTAACACACAATGTGATATATTAAAGGTGAATTTGTGCTCCAAAGAAAAATGTCTGACTATGAACAGACCACAGAGGACTATTTGTACAAGAAGAATTAAAGGAAAAATGTCAGAGAGAATGACAGAGGGAAAGGAGCGGGCAGCTAATCATCAACAGACCTACGTAGAAAAAGAGTCCTAGAAGATAGTGGGAAAAGTGGGACCATTTGTCAGATGAAAGCCTTTTCTTTTCTCGTACCTCGCCAAGGATACGCTCTGAGCTTTAGATTGAGGCGCGACTTTATGAAGACAATAAAGCGTGACATTATAAAGTCTGGCTAGAATGTCCTTCGCTCTTTTAGGGATTTCCCTGACAGAATCTTTCAATGCACTTGATGTCTAAAGTGCTTTTTTATCAAGACCGAAGCCCGGGAGTGATCTCTGAGCACCCGTCACATGGTTCGGGTCAGGGAAAGATGAAGGTTGAGGATTGAACTCAAAAAGAGAACAAGTGACAGAGAAGAGTAGGCCTGTGTCAGTGATCAGACGTTTTACTTTTTTGTCATGATCAAATGTCAATGTCTCCATAAAGGACAAAAAAGATTGGGATTTTTCTAGCATTTGCAGAACCTTATACTCTTCATACCTATTAGTCCTAAGTCAAGCGAGAAAAAAAAACTGTCATGTTGTTTTTCAAATACGAATAGAGGCCTTCTTCCATTTGACATGTGAAGCACCGCATAGTCCTGGCTCTTTCACTTCTGGAAAAGGAAGCTCTTTTACATGAATAGTGTTTGTGGACATTATTGTTGTAATGGAGGTAACTTGTGTGAAACAACACCAGTGCATTCTGGTGAATCCACAAATCTTTGCATTCATAAACTGCATGCATTTGAAGTAAAAAGCCTAAAACACACCATATGTGAAGAAAGTCTTAATAAACTTTTTGCTGCAGCTGCTTATGTACAGGAACAAATGTGTTTTACTGATATCAGCAACTTTATTTCAGGCAGAGCAGCAAACCATCAACAATTTATTAATCTCAAACCAAAACCCTAAAATCAAGAGAACTTTTCACATCCAGAAATTCAGAGATCATCAGTCATCTATAGGTATAATTAAATAACAGTTTTCTTTATTTGTATTTATTGCTGATAATCAGCTTGATTGACAACAATATTGTGTTTTTTTAATGACCATGGACAAAATGTTCATTTTCATATAAAAATACAATTACACTATTATTGCCAAAAATGCAGAAACCCAAACCTGTGATCCAAAAAAAAAGTCAACTCATAGCTGCAGTTAAAAAGTAGCCCAATTTCACTGGTAAATTGGGGACCTGCCAGCTGCTCCCAGCAACACACCTACTGCTAATTTACACCTAGTTTTTTTAGACAGAAAAAATATATGTGCAAAGCTGGCCACTGATAATTTCCCAAACTTAAGTCAATTGAACAGAATACATAATCACCCACACTTTTAATGTTCCTATTTCTTCCTGTTTTTTTTTGCCCAGTCCTTCCTAAAATGCATATTACATCTTTTAATCCCACCTGAAAATAAGCACACAAAGCTTAGTACATGGTCATATGTCTGCTGTATCAGAGGACACAGCATTTACAGTTTGTCTCAAGCAACTGAAGTGAACATTTACAAAATAACTGATTTTTTCACAGTAATTCATACGTATTTGTTTTCCTCACACTATTATTTAGTCTATTATTGAGTGGTTTGTAAGGCAGTGGACATTGTAACATGTCATTTTAGTGAGAGCAGGGCCTTTGTAGTTGTGAATTGACTACTAATTACGGTTTATGAAGTCAGCTGGCTGTGTGTACAACATTGCCTGGTTGCCTTGCACTGTGTATACTTGACTTTATTGATTTCTTTTTACACTGGCGAAGAGAGCAGTAATTATGAGCCTGGACCAGCTCATTGATTTGACTCGCCATCTGAGACTTCACATCGACAAATCATTACCGCTCCTCCCCTGGGCTCCATCCGTTAACCAGAGGTTTGTGTTTGAATCTGCTTAACTGAACCCCAGTCTATACTTACTAGCATAATGTTCTATGGACTTGGGTTGTCTATTTATGAGAAGGGGAATAGGTTTTGCAATTTCAGGGCATCTTAAATGGGGAAAAAAGGCAAAACAAACAAATGCCATATGAGTTCAAACACATAACGCCAACAGCTTTCAGTTTCTTCATTATTACAAGTGTGTGTGTGTGTGTGTGTGTGTGTGTGTGTGCGCACATGTGCATGTGAGAGAGAGAGAGAGAGAGAGAGAGAGACACAGGGAATGAGAAGGAGGGGAAAAAGTTGCCACTGCCTTGATGGAAACAAACATTGCTTTGGGCCGCTTTGTAAACAGTACACAGCTGCTATTTCGAGTGATGGGAGCTCCACCTTGTCACAACAATTCTTTAAAAGAGGAACAGTTTAATGTCAACAATATTTTCTCCATCTGCCTGTTCATGAAATCCCGCAGATCCACCGGGAAGATGCTTCCCCTCACACAGGCAGGGAGGTGCAGATTTCGTAAAGAGCTCCCCAGATTCCATCAACCCCGGAAAAACACCCATGCTGCATTCAGTACAATTCAATAATAGAGTACACTACAGTCTTGACGCATCTGTTTAATCTATCAACATAAGCATTACAGATGCAAAAGAATCAGAGGGTGAAGCTTTATACCGCACAACATAATGTATACAACCCAAGATCAGTCTATTGGTCAATCGGTAAACATATCCAGTGCTATATGTGCAGTAGATGTGGTGATATACCAGTAAAGCAGGATACCACAGGAAAATCTGAACTGCTGTTAACACCACATTCAACTTGGATCATTCAAGTGGCACAATTGTCCAAGTGCTGAGAGACTGCAAATGAAATCAAAACAAAGCTGGACCCATATGTAGCCAGGAATATAACTGCCCCTGGTTTCTGGGTGGGAGGGATTAGCTACACTAGCCAATAGTTTGTTTCTGTTAACTTGTGTCTATTGAATGGGCCAGTTAGCGCTCTCCTCCATGTGCATTCAGCTGCCCTGTGATGCTGCATAAGCACCAATTCAACCAGATACAGTGCCTTAACATGTGTCAGAAGAAAGCATTTGCTGGCCTTCAGCAAACTGGACTGCTGCCACAAACCAGAAGAACTTACTTAGAAACTTACAACTGGTAGAAAAATGGGGTTTAAAAAAGCACTATACTGCAAAACAGGAGCTGTCAGTATTAAAATCAATAAACTACCGAAGGTTAAGGGTGATTCTTTTAAAAAGTCGGCTTGCAACAATATTCCCTAAGGGCCATATTCACAGTTGAGCTTTGCGCACATTCTGAGGATTTAATACTGAAATTGGCCACATCAAAATAGCGTGCAGGCAAGTGCTTTGCGTAAAAGGGGTGGTCTTGATTCTGTCTTGTACATCCACTCAAGAAAAAACTGGCAGCTCTAATGGTTGAATTACATGCAAGTGATTGTGATAATATCAATAATCTTTAATAAACCTAAGTGCTTCTAATTACCATACATATCAGAAACATTTCCCAAAGTATATACTGACATAGCTTCTAAGCATAAATCACAGCCGTAACTGAATGAAAGAATCCACAAATTGGTACTAAGGTGTTTCATGAAAGTTATAGTCATCTACTTTCAAATTGTAAACAGATCAGTGATTTATGAAAATTTGTGAAATTCAGGTTTGCCCATATGGTGCAATTAAATCTTACCCTTAATTCTGATCATTTTATAATTTGCAAGCTGCTGTATGAAAGAGTGCTACATTCTTATCCAGGTGTCCCAACACACTGACATAGTCATTTGACAGTGGGGAAAAAGCAAGGATTTTCTTTGCTTCGGCTCCAATTTACAGTGATTGTGAATTAGCTTGGTGGCATGTCTCCTCTTGTGAGCCACCTGACAGGTTCCCACAGACAGAGAATCCCAATTAAGGTCACTGTGAGCACAGTGTCAGCCTCTAATTGGATTAGATTACAAACTTGATTGGGGCCAATTAGCGTGCAGTGCCTTCACCTTTTTAAAAAAGAAAAAGTAATTTAGCCTAATGGAGATGCCTGCCAAGGTGTATATTAGAAGTCTTACTGCAGTAAGTGAGTCAGATGGCCTGGCCCCAGGGCTTTGGGAGCTAAGCAGGCCGAAGCCAGGCTTATAAATAGGCTTGCCACTGACACACACGACAGGAGCTGAGAATGAGTTTTTGCAAAGGAATATTTTCTTTTACCAATCAGGATTCTGTGCGGGAGCCGACACTTCGCATTTAAATTGCATTTGAAGTAAAGCTTCTGGTAACAAGTGTGACCTATGCCAAAGCCTAACTAATACTCGCCTCTGCTAAGCCTCATAATTGAAATCCACCATACAGCTAATTTCCTGAAAATAAGTCTAGTCTGTCATGAATTATACGCAAAAGGCTACTAGTGGTTTTTACGATGTTCTCTTTCATTCTGTATGAAGCATTTTTTATTTATTTCTGTCATGTGACATGAAACCTTAAACCTACAATTAAACCTAAGCATGCTAATGAGGCCAGCGTAGCAAAGCAAATCAACTGAGAAATAGAGGTTAAGTTACTGTTGTCAAAAGCACCACAATTATGCACTCAAAGTGTCTGGAAGATTTAACTCACTGTCACATGTCAAGGTGTTTTACTCCTTCAAATGAACGGCAGGTCCTTTAAAGTTGCACAGCACCTCTGAAGCTTCTTGCATCTAAACAATGACATTAATTAATTACCTCTCACGCCCTCCCCGCACATCTCTTCCACAAAGTAAGAGGTTTATTATCAACGAAAATAGGAGCGTACAGGGTTTACAGAAAATCCAGGATATTTAATTGGAGCTTGTGTGTGTCTTTGTATGCGCTTCTGTATCTACCAGCAAAATGACTTACGAAATTAAATCGCTATGCTTTGATCTGTGATAAGATTTGAATAGAGGGGATTTAAATATTTAAAACTCTTCTGCAGCATCCCGCTTTGATCTGCTGCCTGATTAACGTGGGGGGTGTTATTGAAACTACACTAAGCGAACGAGGGTGAGGCGGCCGACTCTAATTGCACGTTGTCTTGCTGGGCTAAATCACACGTCTTATAGGAAAAAGGGTAAACAGTTGGTTTAAATGAGATTTCTTTTTTCATCTCCTTATGTTTTAGAAGAGAAAACAAGGATTTTAAACATTGAATCGATACAAGGAGGAAAATCAACACAGGAAACAAATGCAACACAGAATACAAAATGCTTAATATTCTTATTTTATTCTCATGTGATTTCATTTTATTTATTTCATTTTATATATATATATATATATATATATATATATATATATATATATATATATATATAATTAAATAAATAAAATGAAATCATATATATATATATATATATATATATATATATATATATATATATATATATATGTGTGTGTGTGTGTGGATGTATATATATATTATGTATATATATATATATATATATATATATATATATATATATATATATGTATTAAGATATGTGTGTGTGTGTGTTATGCGGTGGGTTTTAATAGTTATTCATTCTGTATAAACACATGGATCATATTTGCACAAGTAGAATAATTTACACAATTAATGTAATGTGCAGGTCATTTGCTAAATGTCACCACAGTGTCATTTTTGATCATCTGCTGCTGTCTCTACCCATGCATTCAATAACTCCTGGTGATCTGTGAGCTAATAACATGATAGTAATAAGCCCGTTCTTCTTATTAACAACATTTAATATAAAACAGTGTGTTTTATTTTTATAGACACTGTTGTTATAACATGTATAACAGCCATGTCATGCCTGATTTTGTATAATATTTCTAAACTCATACAGTTTGGTAAGAGATTTGAGAGTAAAAAATGGAAAGCTACATTTATACATATAGTAATTTTATCGCTGCAAGTCGCCAGTTGCTAGAGTGAAAATATTTCTCAGTGGGTGGTGCAGCTAGTATTCTAATTGACAACAAGTCAGTTTTCTATGAAATATTCTGGAGGCAGAGCATTTCTATATGAAATTCCCAAGTGAATGATAGATGCATCATATCATAGGAGAAGCAGTGTGTGCTCGTTTCCATAAAAAATATTTGCCTCTACTGTCTTCACTTCCATTGGTAATGGTTCTATACTGGCAGTTAACCTTTTCTCAACTTTGTCACATCACTGGACACACCCACAACTGTTTGTGGTCAACAATTACTTCATTTCACCAGTTCTCAGTTAAAATGAATGGTCTTTGCTCACATTGTTGCTGTAAGTCACTGTATGTGTGAATGTGGCATAATTCTACAGCCTATCTGAATCTAAAAAAAACTTCTATATATAACTTCTGTATATATTCTGTATCTGTGGCATGAATTCATGCAGATATAAATTGCCAGAGGTCATCATCATCTGATCATAAGCATCAGAAGCATTCAAGTATGTGCCTCATTAATTGGCAGACACACCAGCAGAAAAACAACAGAGGAGGTGGATTATGCTGAGGAAATGCAAACGCTAAGCTGCATGCGTGCACTGGACTTCCTCTAAAGATCACATTAGCACTTCATTTGATTGTCAACACGGGCCGTCCATACACACCATCACACAGATGTTCATCAATGCGTTAACGAGGCCACTGGAGCCAAACACTCTGCTGAGAGCTAAACCTGTGCCAGCTAAAGTCAGTGCACTTTCTCGATGTGATTTTTTTTAAACCTCCTTGCTATTTTAAACATGCAAAAGGCATGTTTGAATTCATCAGCATCAAGATGACAGTGTCTTTGTAGTTGAGTCAGACCATGCCAGGTTCAGAGAATTCAGAATGAGCTGGTCTAAATTCAGAATAAGCTGGTCTAAATGAGTGTGCTAACATCCTAAAGACTGGAGTAAATGGAGGGATTATTGGGCTACCGTTATACAAAGTCATTTCACTGTAGTTAAACCAAATTCATTTAATTTCCATTTTTAAAAATCTATTAATTTTCTTTTCATGTACTAGATGTCAATATGTCTAAGGGTCAGTTATATATCTTTCATGAGTAGAAAAAAAATGACAGATACCATCATCAAATGCCCATCTACACTCTCCTCTATCCATTTAGTGTAATAAAAGGATAATATTCTACTGAATAGATTACACTAGACTTTAAATAGGGTTCTTGCAAATGTAGTTTGTGCCCAATAATTATATTAAGTATGATGTTTGCGCTAAATAAATGTTTAAACATCCCTAAATTTATATTCATAAGCATGAAATAAACAGAGATAAATGTGTCCAGTTGATCCAGCAATGCCTCAGTGAGTTTGTTCCAGATTAATGAAGCAGGGCTGTAAAGTGTGTATGAAATTAGAGGAGCAGCGCTGCTTACAATGCAATGCTTTCATCATCTTATAAATATTCAAAATGTGGATTGCTCTGAAAACAAATATGAGACACAGTTTGTGCTTGTCTTCATGTGACATGAATGTTTCATTACATGCTAAATGGAGAAAAGCCGTTCCAATTTCTTGTCCGGCACACCCAATCTGATTTCTAATGAGAGCTGTTACAGCGGGGAATTTTCCACACTCATTTAATGCGCACATGATACTGAATTATAGGCAATAAATACCCTAAAGATAATGAATCTCATGCAGTTGACATGGGCATTTGTTTGAGTTAAACTCTAACTATTAATTTATTCACCTTTTTTGGTAAATCTTGATATGCATGAAGTTGCATTTTAGTGGGTACATAGACTTGCTGAGGTAGTGAGGTAGAGGGTAATGAAAGCAGGTTAAATGTACTGTTAGTCTAAAAACATTTCAGACTTGATGAAACCAAGTCGATTAACTGCACAGCTTGTATGACTAAGCTGAACAACAGTCTTATTTTTCTTTTGATTTAATAGAATGTTCTCATTTTCCTATCTCTTTTATGGTGTAGAGTGTAAACGTGTGCATGACATGTCTTGTTATTCCCACATCCACTTTTCTGAACGCATATTCTGACTGATCCATAAATTATTCTGAACAATCATGGTATTCTAACAAATTCACCTAGTCCTACATTTAAACAAAATCTCTAATCCCCAAACTGAACCATTATTGCATAGTAAGCTTGCATTTCTATCCACTCCGAGCATGCCAATTGACAGAAGCTAATCCAGGCTTGTTTTTGAATGCTACAAAGGCTGGAGATTAATATATTATTAATATAATATAGATTAATATGGAGATTAATATGTGATTATATTTAGTTTCTGGCAATTTTTTTTTTCCATTTCATTTCATCGTCTGTAGCATTTATCCGATCTATACTAAGGTCATGGGGAGCCTGTGCCTTGGGTGTTCACCAGGGATCTCAGGTGTCATCGGGCATCAAGGCAGGATACACCCTGGAAGGAGTGCCAACCCATTGTAGGGCACATGCACACACTCATGCAATCACACACTACGGGCAATTTAGAGACCAATCAGCCTAGAAGCATGTCTTTGGACTGTGGAGGAAAACGGAGCACCCGGAGGAAACCCACCAAGCACGGGGAGAACATGCAAACTCCACACACACAGTGAGCCAGAGCAAGACTCGAACCCAGGATGCTGGAGGTGTGAGGCGAACGTGCTAAATTATTATTACATATAATTGTCCTGTAGCAGCGTGGAAACACTTCCTGGACACTGCTGGATATTGTTTCATACCAAGGTAGGCTGTTCCTTGAGCAATAAGGGGGATGGATGGATGGATAGATAGATAGATAGATAGATAGATAGATAGATAGATAGATAGATAGATAGATAGATAGATAGATAGATAGATAGATTATTCATCCCAAAGTGGAAATTTACAGTACTGACATGAACTTCATTGCTGCATGCTCTCAGTTCCAGAAGCAAAGCATCAACTGAGTGTCACGCATCTGCTGCTAGGTTGTCCACTCAAGTGCATTTTTACACACAAAATCACACACAAATTACATCAAACACAATATGGCTTAAAAAATCTGAGTGATAATTTGTATTATTATTTTTCGTTTTATTAAATTATATCTCCATCTATCTTCAGTAATTTGACAACACAATGTTGCTATTGAGAGAAAGCAGTAGGGCCAGTAACACAAAATATGTGGTGTTAGTGAGAAACAGCAAGGATTAATATTCTGTGTTATCGTAGTATTTTTTTAAATGGTAAAATATACATATGAAGTGAATGCTATTGGGAACAGGATAATAAGCTAGGATATTTACTTCACATTTCCATATGAGGATTTCCCACTGAGCTGTATTTGGAAAATGTGGTTGGCCATAAGAATATGTATGATTATTAACCCTACCTTTAACACAGCAATAACCTTTGTATATTTCCAAACTACTTGTCTTGTTAAATTAATAATTTTTAAAAACACCATTAGGTATATTCTATAATGTTTTGGTGGTGGACTTCCTACTTTATAGCTTATGTATAGTCACAGCACTTTCATTATAAGTGATTAGGAGGAGTGACCATTTCCAGTCATGTAGAGTCCTGTACAGTCTGGTTAGTTACCTTCTCTTAATCTTTTAAATTAACTGGTGGTTTGGAACAGAGGCTTAAGATTAAGGTTTCTTGTGATTCATAACCACTCTAAAAGCTAGATATGATTTGAAATATTTATTTTATTGCCATGTGTGATGGGGGATGTTGTGGGTTTTCTTCAAGCTCTTGTTGGAGTCTGATTGAGCCAGTTTGAAGATGTAACATATTTAAGGATCAGAATGCTGTAATGCTTATGACCAAGGTGATCAATGAAAAGAGTTTTTTCCAAGCCAGCACAACACAAGCCACTTATTGATATGTGAGGCCCATGTCAGGATCGACCTGCAGTCTGCTCAGGCCTGTCTGATTCACATCATCCACATATTATTAACATCCATTCAGAGGACTCTGAAGATGAACTTAATTGATTGATGCCATGACAAATATTTGTTCATGTGTCAATCTGTGCTCCCATGAGTATTTTATTTATTTATTTATTTTTATGAAGGCAGTCCTCTGGGGTTAACAGTGTCCAGGATGTAGATGGCTGCTAAAACATCCCCCCCCCAGTTCTGACATTTGTACTGTTATGTAGCTTGGTGCAAATGGCACTGGTGCATGAAATTTTTATATGGTTTTGCTATTGTGAACTCACAATGATTCTAGTCTACTTATTCCATACTAAGTAAGGAATAAACACACAGGACATGCTGTTATAGGAAAAATGTATTATGATCAGATGTGATGCTCTTAGAACCCAAAATATTTTCATACAAGAGCACATCCTAAAGGTGTTTCATACCATAGCAATTTGTCTTTGATTACATTTTTAATTAATTTAATTAAATAATGATGTACAACTGTTTGTAGTTTCATAATGTTGTGGAACATTTACAAAACAAGTTGGTTCCTGTTATCACTTACATTATGGCAGCTATAAACAAAAGTCAAGAAACAAAAGGAAAAAATGCCACTTGTCATTTTATTTAAAGAAGAAAAAATAAACGCAAACAGAAAGTCTTACTTTCTTGTGGTATAAACCTTAATACATTTTTTAAACGAATTATGCAGATACACTATCTCTACAAAAAAGATAAAAAAGAAAGAAAACATAAATAATATTCTTGAAATGTACAATAATGAAAAGTTGTGCAGGTGAGTTTGGTAGAGTGGATTATTTTCTTTAACTTTTGTTTGAAATAAATAATAATAGGATAACAATCCAGGTGAAAGTAAAGCTCTCAAGTGATTCAGAGGAGATTTACATTAAAAGATTTTCTAAAATATGAAATAATAGCAATAACAATAATTGACTGTCCATAACTGTGGACACTATGCATGAAATGGTTCTATCACTGGAGACTCTTGTTAAATGTTAAATATCTTATAAAAATCTACACCATATCAGTGATTAAACCTTTATAGACACATCATTAAATACCAATACTCTTTTAATCCGTTAAATTTTAGCATTAAATTATGTTCTGCATCCTGCATACAAGTCCCTGTGAATGAGTTAATTGCATTAATATAAATTTGTGATCCGAATTATAATGTACAACATCATCAGAGCCATGGTGTTGTAGAAAATTAACGATCAAATAAATAATTTAATGAGTAACACCTTCTGATCAATTAGATTAGAGAATTCAACAGCACTGCAGTATAGATAGAAGTAACATGTAGCAGTATCTACAATACTGGTTTACACCATGATTTTAGGTCAAAGGTACCACTGAAAATGGTATGCATATGACATTAATGCATTTAAAGTTCAGGAGAGTCAAGTCAAATTCATAAAAAGGGTCACCTGGCTGAGGTGTAAATGTGTTAGGAAGTCAGATAGGAGAAGCTCATCTAGAATGTTCCTTTCCTTCCCCTCCCTTCTCTAATGCTTTTCATGTCAATACTGTACCTTAAGAAGGCCAGGTCTGCTGACAAGTCCCATCTAGTCATTGCGCCTTTTAAAGTATCTTTCCACATCACTTATCAAAATGACTCTCTATTTAATAAACCATGAAAAAAAGCTCCTTCACTGACAGTGTGCTGAGACGGAAGACATCATGGCCTGCCTGCAAACCTAAAGCATTAATCAACAGATTTGTCTTATGCATGGCTCAAAAATGCCTTAGTTCCTTTGGACCCAATTTTAAGTATCCAAAGAGGGAAGGAGGGAGGGAGGGAGGGAGGGAGGGAGGGAGGGATGAATGAATGAATGAATGAATGAATGATAGATAGATAGATAGATAGATAGATAGATAGATAGATAGATAGATAGATAGATAGATAGATAGATAGATAGATAGATAGATAGATAGATAGATAGGAAATACCAATGCATGTATATCTATCTGTCCAGCACCACTGTGGCTAAGCAAAAAAAAAAGATTCTTTTGTTCATTATTCTTTGTTTGCAGGACCTCTGGGAGGGAGTTGAGCTGCCAACCGACATCAGGCAACATGCCTGGCTCATTCCGTCAGAAAATGTAGCAGAATGCAAAGTGTCCAGCCAAAATGGCACAGTTGAGTACAAAGGTGCATTTAGAGTATGACAGTTGGTAACAGGGGTTGGCAGCAGGCTCTTTTAGCACGACCTACGTTTTTTTCCCACAGATTTACGGCACTGCATTAAATCATACAGTGGATAGATAGTGACAGGAGGCCAGGCTGCCACAGAGAGACATTACTGACTGTCAGAATGTCTGTCTTTCAGATACTAGATTGCAGATCATCATATATCTAGTGTGACTGCATTGATGTAATGTCCAATTCCTTTTGAGTACAATTATTAAACATTGTATTTGATGCTGTCTTTGTTCTAACATAAAAAGATGCCTAATGACATCAGAGAAGCTCTGAGATTGGATATGAAATGTGTCACATAAGATCCAATGGTGTAAGACTAACCAAATTCAGCCAATACCCTTACAGGAAAAAAACAAACTTGTTTCTCCACCATTCAAAAGGACCAATTAAAAGAAGAAAAAAGTTGAAGGTTAACTTCAGGCTACTATTTATTTATTTATTTAGCTTTGATTTGAAGCTAAACAAATTAAATCTGTTATTATTATCATTATCATAATCATAATTTTTACTACTACTACTACTACTACTACTACTAATAATAATAATAATAATAATAATAATAATAATAATAATAATAAATATATGTAGGCATAAACAGAATGGAAGATTACTATTAATGGAAAATAATAACAATTGTGTGATTTGCACACCCTGCCTTTTCCTTCATATAATGATATCTATTTATTAAAGACAACACACTGTTATTTATAATCATTTACAGTTACTTTTAAAAGTAAGTTATTCTCTGCTATCTGCTGTTGTTTATGCCATAGCAGCAATAAACAGTCCTAAGTAGTTTTATAGCCCTCTCTTAAAATTAGTAAAACAAAAAAAATTAGCTTAAACTGCATTGTAAAATTTTGCATGGAACTGTTACAAAAAACCTGTAGAATTTTCCAGGTTCTCCCTACAGGAATCTTCACCATAGCAACAATTATACATTTTATTGGTTAAATGTCCACAATTATTCACACAAATCTAAACAAAAAGCCTTACACATGAACTATGCAAGCATCCACTATAGAGGTTTCTGTAAGTTAGTTGTTACTATAGAATTGCTGACCTCTACAAATGAATGTGTGTATATATATACAGTGTTACTGCCTGATTGATTAATGGAATTTGTCCTTCAATAGTGTAAAAGATTGAAAGCTCTTGTCAATTTAACCAGCCACTGCAGAGGCAAGTCATATCAATCCTCACAAACAAAAGGAAAGTGAAAGACTGATGCCACATGTTCCACCATTTTAGCCTAACTGGGCCACAAAGCTGGTCATGTCAGAGCAGGAAAAAAAGTGACACGGATGAAGGTGACAGCATTTCACACCTTGGGAAAACGCTCCTGATAGGTGCCGTGCCAGACTCTCAGCTGTGATTCAGTTGGAGGGTTATGCTATATGAACCGTCAAAAAAACAGCAGCCTCCTTCCACAAAATAAAAGCTCCAAACTATATCTCAAGCAGAGACATATCCAATGTCCAAACCTCACTCAGGGGGATGATGTCCACACCTATAGTGGACTCAAACATCTGCCATCATGACACGTCAAAGATACAATTGCAAGATCCTGTGGAGAGGCCTGCCCGTGCATGCCGGCCTCTCTAGAATTGTGAGGAGTAGGGTGCCAGTACCTATATAGTTGCTATCGTTTTCCTCTCTTTGTCTGTTTCTTGTTGACAAGTGAAGATGTCCTTGTAAGGCTAAGATACTTCATTTAGATGTCACCATTGCGAATGTGCAGTTATCATCCCTCCCGTGAGATCATGCTTGCTTGTTTTAACATGACTGATTGCTCATGAGAACAGTTTCCAGGCCTGCATCAAAGTAATATGGTGCTGGATGAGCATCTTACAGCCCCTTTTTATTCCAAATTTCTTGAGTTACTAAGGCAATATGTCTAGATCAAGAAACACTTGTGTTTGATTTGTGCTTCATAGTCATTGCCGATGCAGACCCTATTCTCATTTCTAATATGGCCATGTAGACATGTCTCCATATTATGTGTGATATATAGACATTGATGAAGTCAAGAGACGAAGGATGGAAGCAAGAAATGCAGAGATAGAGTGTTTTGATCATTTTTATGTCACCGTGGCTTGTGATAAAGACACTTCTGAGGAGCTGAAGAATCCCAGACACCACGCATCTTTCTCAGCTATGGTCTAAATAACAGTCCCTTTCTTCTCCTTTGCCACAATAACAGTTCTGCCATAAAGAGAGGAAGGGAAAAGAAATCAATAAAATCATGCATCTAATAAGGGGAACAGGATTAAAAATGGTTCCTCCTGAGACTTCAGGGGGAAATAGAGGAGAGATTTAGGACTTTCAGCAGGAACATCGGACTCTCTCCCTCCCTCCCTTCCCCTCCACCCAGAGCTGGATAGGAGGTGAGCTGGGACTCGTTTATAGCGGGTTGGGATTAAGGAGCTCGGATACACACTGCCATTTCTCAAGGCCTCAGAAGCCCAGTTGGCTAATTAAACAGTAACTGTCAAGGTGAGGGTCTCTTCTGAACTCACCTCCCAGCTTTTGCCCCCTTCAATTCCAGCAGTTTAATTTATCTGGAGAGGGGTTGAGCCTTTGGGGGCATTGGGCAGATTTCCAGGTTGGTATTGTATAGTCAGAAGAGTCACAGATCGAGATCTGGGAAATAAGAATGGCAAAAGAAAATAAGGAGACATTTGGGGGGGTCCAAGAAGATCCAGGTTGAAACCTTTTCACCCTTACTGACAGCCAGAATAAGACCCACCTGATCCAAAGGTCTAAAGGACAGAAAGGAAGCGTGGGATAACAGTGTCGACTGAGCACCAACGCAGCAAAGGACTGTGTTCCTCGGCAGCAGTGCTGGAAGGGTAGAAACTCGTGTCCGAGGGGTCCCCACGGAGGCGGTGCTAGTATGAAGAGCCCTGATGTTGTTGACCTAGCCGCAGGGTGCATGTGTCACAGCCAAGGCCATCAACCGATGCCCCTGCCATCACATTTGCACTTCAAAAAGCATACGGCTCTCACAGCCTTGGAGCACACCGCCTCAGAGGTGCTCACGCTGGTGGATTCAGCAGCTTACAGGAGAGCAGCTGAATTAAATAACGAACGCCAGCTACTCTACACAACAGACATGATCTCTGAGAGGCCCTCCTGTGCTAGTCTTCTTTATAATCCCTCTTCCTCTCTCAATCTCACTCACTTGTAGCTGAGATGTGTGCCGGGACTGATCATGGTATTATTTAGATAATATAGTTACAATGTGGGCCTCATGCAGTAACATACCGAGAAAAAGGTGAGAGACACAAAATCGGGTACATACCTCCCTATAGACCAGGAAAGCAAGCCTAGCACCACATTCTGTTGACCTACTTTTTGCAGTTTTGTACTGCTGTGATCACTTGATACAAAAAATGCTGTGCTGTGAATAAGCTTGAACAGAACCTGTACTAGATCTGCTGAAGACTTTAACTCCCAAGAATCATTATAAACCTAGTAATGTAATATTTAATGTAATAATAGAGTTGAGACCCAAAAAAATCTGCTCATTATTCTAATTATCTAATACAGTTAATCAACAGCTAAATTACATTCATGGTTTAATTTATTTAATGTTTCATACTATGATAAAAAAAAAATTGCAATATGCTTCTTTTAACTTTCCTCTTGTCAGTTATAGATTATGAATCTGACTTAGTAATAATGTTATATATCAATTTTTCAGAAACCTTTGTCTAAATCAGTCTAAATGGGGAGAGCAGCACATGGATACCTTCATATTTGTTCATACCTCTGATACAGGAAGAACTCAAAAATTAAACAGCTGCTTCTGACTTCATGTATATTCTTAGGTCAATTTCCTGTTCATATGCAGTCACTCAATCTGAGGTGAAAACTATTTTCCTGTTTTTGACCTTCAAAATTAAAGAAAAAAGGTAATTCTAATATTATCTAATGTCAAGTACGATTGTTTAAAATGTATTTTTACAGTGAGTTGAGGAGATTTCTGCAATCCTATGTTAAATTAGCCTTGAGATATAGCCACCATTATCACACATCAGTTTGGGGCGAGTTGTCACTTGCCCTGATATATAAATACATAAATGCCACATAGTCCTTGCCCAAAAATCAGATATATTGTGTATCTTCTAGGTTTCTCATAATACTTTTAAATGTTAATGTAAATTGATTATTATATATCATACAAACTATTATATTTACCTGACATATGTACAGTCTAGATACATGTAGATACATTTGCAGATTCACAATCTAGTGTGTGAGGCAGTATATGTCCACACACACTATTTAACTGTCTATTACTCTGTACTGACATAAGATGTGAAAATATAGCAAAGTTTTGCATATTTGGTATTTATTACAAAACATATTCTATAGTAATTCATCATAGCCAACAAATGTAAGGAACAGTGAAAAGCATGACAACATGCCATAATCTCCCCTAATGGATATATCGCACAATCCTCAAGACTGTAGAATTCATTTGCTCATGCATTTTTCCCAGCTGTGACTTCACTAGTTTAATATTTTAAATTACATCTTTATGCCATTAAATAAATTATTGCAGACTTAAGAAAGACTTATATTTCATAATGAAATAAATATAAATGCATTTGCAGAGAGAAGCGAATCTTAAACAGCAGGGAAGACATATCTCATAAATAAGCTGGGAAATTAGTCGAGTCCATTTATGCTACTAAAAATGTATATTTGTCCCAAACTCTCCATCAGGTAGTTACTATTATTCAGCAGTACTTCATCAAGAGCTAAATAATCCACACAGGATTAATACTTAAAATACTGTTTACACATAAATGTCTTTGTCTGCTGAAAATAAGACACTGGCAAAGACAGATCTCAGGGAGTTTTAGAAGAAGGCAGAGGTGTAAAGAGAGATACCTGATTTTTGGAGTCAACATAGGATTTCGTACTATACATACACACAGTATATGTATCTCAAAACTGTCTAAATAATAACTTGAAGTTTACTCAAAGGGAACAGCTTGTTGATTCAGCTCCTGCTCTGTGCTATCATGCAATTGACAGAATCAATATTGTGTACAGACTCTTTGCCTGAGCAGCTAAGAGTGAATCTCTGCTCCAGTGGGTTTCAACATAAGTGACCTGGGCTTAGGGTCAGCTACATGATTTTAGCACGCCTCAATAAAATGTCCTCTATTAATTATTTAACCCAGCAATTGTTCCCTCTGACAAGAACCCCCCTTAAAAGTAAATTACCTGTGGACTGAGTCTCAGAGGAAAAGCCTGTCAGGTTGCGGTCAGCTCGGACTGGTGGAGACGGTTTCAAGTGCATGTTATTACAGGTTTCTGAAGCTTTGTTTTCTCTCAGGTTGATTGCTTTGCCTAGTTTCTTTAGGCTGTTCTGGAATTTTGTGGGAATGTAGATAAACATTATGAAAAAACGTATGTTCTTTGCACAAGGCCCTCCTTTCTGAAGCGTGATAAAGATTTACTCTACATTTCCTTATAATCATTTAGCAGATGCTTCAATCCATAGAGAATAACAATACAAGAATAACAATGCAAAATGGATGAGAGACATGAATAATATTAAAAAATGTGAATTAAAAAACAACGTATGGATACATTAAGAATCTACTACACCACTGACTTGATGACAATAAAAATGTGATAGGACAATCCAAAACAACAGAATTCAGTGTTGGTTTCTCTTCTTACTTCCTGTCTCATGTTAGTCACGCTCTGAGCTGAGAACTTGGCTCTAAAAGGGCTGTTCAGGATTTGAAGGCTCATTGCTACTGTAATGCCTCTGCTCATCGAGCTGTGACAGCTGAGTGTGACATACTGCCCCAGTGGCTAACCTGCGCTCCAGCAAAAGCTCTTTATTATAGCAGCAAACAGCTATATGGATCAACTATACTATCACACAAGCAAGGCTCTGGAAAAAAACATGATAAAAAGGTTTGGTGTAAGGAAAAATGTACTTTTTTTAAATAAAAGAAGACAAATGATGCATTTTTTTTATTGTAATCAGCACAAAACAACCCTGAGGCCATATATAAATGCACTGAAGTAACTGAATTCAGTGCAAACAAAATGTCTCTTGCTTCATGCCTCACACATTTCAGATGTTCTGCACTTGTAGGATCGCACTGTTTAATGCCATACGCCTGTCTGTCCACCGCGCTAACGAGAATACAGAGGTTCTATTTTGTGTCAGGAAAACAGCAATTTGCCAGTGCTGATAGCAAGAGGGCTGCTTTCCAGTCGCATCATATCACATATTACCAGGGTTGATTTGCAAAAGCGCCTCAACAGCCACCAGCTACTCCATGCTCATGTCATCTGCAAATCACAAATCGCAGCTTCTGATGCGAACCGTTGCACAGAAGCCAAGAGCCGAAGGGCTTCAGCTGAAGCCGGCATCAGACTTAAAAGTGATGCGAAGCAGGGTGCAAAGGGGAGGCAGAATTTGCCTTCAAGCCCAACATAGACAGAGCTTCAATGGTATGGAAAAAGAGAAAGGAGGGTGGGGTGTACAAGAGAGAGGGAAGCAGCTAAAGACAAAAAAAAAAAGCCAAAGCATGGCCATCTTCTCCATCCTTTCTTTTTGAAAGGTCAGGATTTTGTAGGTAAAGCAGTGGACGAGTGGAATGTGCAGATGCACTGAACAGCAGGGTATTTTCCGCTGCCATGACCAGATAAGCAGGACTCCTTTAAAATACATCTGCTAGTAAACATTTTGACCAAACTCCAGGTCATCTAGCCTGTCTGAGCAGAAAGCACCCGAGCATGAACATCTACCTGCATAGGGCCATGCACCATGTGTCACCAGCTCAACCTGAATGTTTTTCCCATTTTGTTTTTCCAACTATTTACTAACAAGTCTGTTGATGTGCAGTTTTTAGCTCTGCTTGGGGCAAAGAGGCCAGAGCCATACAAAATATTTCAAGAAGTGCTATGTTTCATCAGACCCAAGTATCACCAATGCTTGCTAATATTTACATTTATGTTATTTGGCAGACTCCCTTATCCAAAACAACTAACATTTATCTAATTTCTAAAACTGAGCAGTTGAGGGTTAAGGGCCTTGCTCGAGGGCCCTGCAGTGGCAGTTTGGTGGTCCTGGGATTTGAACTGACAAGCATCCAAGCAGTAGTCCAACATCTTAAACACAGAGCTACCACTTTTAATATTTTCACCATTCTGACTAATTAAAGGAGATAAATGATACCCTTGTTATAATCAAAGTTATAAGGGCCTGAAAACGCACCATAAACACCACAACTGTTTTAAGCTTTAACAACAAATTTATTCATCCTGAAGGCTTCTCTATGTTACGGCTTTAACTCTGGTTGTTATAAAGCACTGAAACTGGAGACTCCTTCAAAAAATTATAAATAAACATCTCCTCACACAAATGCTTCACCATGTGGAGCAGCTGCCATACATGTACCTGTGTCAATGGTTAACACAGAAATAATTAATGATTATTATAATCAGTGCATTAATATAAACCTGAAATTTCCCTTGTAGCAGGAACCACTGTCCCAGTCGTGATGATATAAACAGTTGATGGCACTGTGGTGTAAATAATAATAAACAATTAATAACTGATGGTTACATCACTGCTTGTGATGTTTGAAAGAGGAAAACAGAAAACTAAAAATACACCAAACTGATATCCATTATAAATAAGGTAAATAGTGTACAAACATCCAGTTGGATCTGCTGAAATCATATCGCTACATTGAAATCTCAGAGGTCCATTTGCGAAAAGAGAGGAAAATGGAGGCAAAAGGCTTTCAGTTTCATGTGAGAGTGTGGCTAAGTGCCTCTTTACCTCGGTCATTCATTCGAAAGAAAGCAAAATGGCCTTAGCACCATGGCTAAGGAAAAAAAAATGCTTTTTAACATCCCAGCATGCCACTGATAAAAAGAACAAGTTGACTCAAGTGTCCATTCCTATAGCATGCATGAGATAAACAGCATCACATGCTACTCAGGATGAAATTGCCCCCACTTCTTGGGTAAACGTGATAAAGAGGGCGTTCAGGCAAGCGGGACAGATGTGGTGAGTACCTGAGTGTAGAATGGTGAAACACCCAGGGGATTTGTGCAAACATCTGGATGGAACTGTCAGTGGGATTGATACGGGTAGCAAGCTAATAAAAGATGAATTCTCAGCACTATAAACAACGCACAAGCTAAACCAGACCTTTAATAACTTTCATTTATACTGCACCTTTCCTGAACTGTAGCTTACGTTCGACAGTGTAGAAAATACAGATGATTCACAATTATAATTAGCAACACTTAAACATACCAATCATACAGAAACAACACACAATGTGTATAATATACTACACAGGTGTATATCATCTCACATTCTAATAACATTACTTTAAGTCATTACATAAGTCAGCCACTTGCTATACAGGTATATTTTTGGTCCACAAATGTGTACTTACAAATACATCAGCAGACATAAAGTGGACCATTGAGTTTAAATATATACTGTAAATGTGTTCTATAATAAATATTCACTATATTCAGTTTTCCAGATAACCATAGGTTCATCTAATAAAATATGGCACTATCTAGACATCTGCTGAATATTTAAGGAGTTATAGTATAAAATAATCAATGTAATCAATATATCAATATCAATATATCAATCAATATATAATTATAATCAATATAAACCTGTGATTTAAATTAAAGTCTGCACTGTGTTCAGAACTGCTGTCAGGAAACTAGTACAAGGGGATGTGGTATGCCAGAAATATAAATGTAAGTACCTGGTTTAACATGAATGAATGAGAAAGGAAATCTTCTGTCACAAGAACAGGAACACTTACTTTGTTAGTTATTACAGTTAATTAAATATAGGTCTATACCATAGTAATGGTGATTGTTGGTTGGTGACGTTCTTAAAATGTGTTGTTTAAGTCTGTTTACCTTGAAAACGCAACATGAAAGTGTAAAAGTTACTCTCCTCACATCCCATAGTTAAAATAAATGCTAAGTCAAGGTGTAAATGTACGTTTATACCTAAAAAAAAATTACAGTCCTTCAGGAAAGACATGGGGAGTGATTCACCAAATGCTGCGAATGAGACCCTAAGTGTTAGGACGTGATAGTGGCTAGAGTGGAGAGGCTAAAGTGGAGAAGCAGACAGGACCATTAAAGGACCATAAATCATCCATTAAACATAAACACCCCCTTAAGCCACAAAAAGCTTAAACACATGGGAGGCCTGAGGTCACCCACTCCGGGAGGGGAACAAGGCAAAGTAGGACAATTTTGGTCTGCACTCTTTTAATGCTCTGTGCCTCGACTTAAACATTGTTTAGAGCTCAATGGCTGCAAAACCACCACATAGGTGAGAGCCTGAGGCTATTTCTATAATGAGCTTCAGAAAAAGCCGCATTTTCATTTTCTATTGCTTGACCAGTTTGCAGGGATAAAAAGAGAAATGCCGCAAGGGAAGCTGTGGCAATAATTTACACTTCCCAAAGCTTAAAGAAAATTGCCCTGTAATGTTTTTGGGGGGGGGGTGTTTTGTTTGTTATGGGGTTTTTTTAGTTTTAAAGTACTGATTGACAGAATTATAGAATTCCACCCTTCATGATGTATAATTTCTTGTTAAATATTTTGTGACTGTATAACTGTTCTATTTGGGCATGATAATACATAATACCTAATAATGTTTTTCATTTTAATTATAATTTTTTTTTTTCAATATTATTGTTGACATTTCATATAATCTACTCTGTAAACAGGGGCATGCTAGTTTGTTTGCTTTACTTACACACACACCAACACCCCAGAGACTTCTTTATTATTTGTAATTAAATGTTATAAAGTTTGCATAATTGATCCTCCCAGCAAGTCTTCATTGATTCATTGATGGTAGCCTCAGTTGAAGAAGCTGCTTTAAAAATTCATAACAGCTGTGTGCGTCTCTCCACAATCCATTAGCCGGTCCTGAATCCCTCCATCCTCCCATTGATTAGCCTTGTACACCGATTCTCTCTGACTCTCAGTATGTCTGTTTTTTTTTTCCTATTTCTCCCCAATTGAGTGGGAAGAGGTCAATTTCAGCCTTTTCCCCAAGCACAACTTTGATTTTACTCTCTCTTTCTTTTGTCTTTCTCTGCCTCCACATCTTTTTCCCTCCTTTACTCCGAGGCTCCGATGAATAAATAAAGCATGCTCCATAAACAGCTTTCCACTATTATTTAAGCTTCCAGGACCTCTCACTGTGACAACCTTCTCTCCCAGCCATCAAATTCAAGTGTGTAAATTTTCTAAAAGGCTCTGAATGTTTAATGATGATTTCAGGGAATGATGGAGAAATAGCTGAATAGCAAAGCTATTAGTTTTAATATTTATATTGAGTGCTGTGAATCATTCATGTGACAGGATGTCAAATCTGAGCTGTGGGACGAGGGCGTTTTACAACCAAATCGCCACTTCATAGTAAATATTTGTTTTTTCAAATCACTAGAGCTAAACAGTGGAGAATGGGACAGACCAGAGGGAGGGAGAGGCTGTGATTTGTGTTAACTTATCATTTCTATAACAATTATAGAACACGAGTAAACGTCAGATTTGTTCATGGAAGTGTGCCAAGAGTTAAATGTGGAGAAAAAAACATTGTGAGGCTTGATGCCATTCTCTGCTTCAAAAAAATATAAATTTCAGCACATACTATTATTATGTGTTTATTACTTAAAAAGTGATCAAATGCATATGTAATAATGGATGACTCTGAACTGAATTGGAGTATATCAATGAGAAAGAAAAGTACCTATGAAACAAAAAAGGTCAATTAATTCACTTTCCTGTCTCCTCCATTTCCTTTTTTACACTTCCACCACTTCTGCACACACACACACACACTCATTAATGGAATTGCTAATGCAGATAACCCTAAATTCAGTAATTGAAAGAAAGAGTTTGCAACTTTTAATTTTTCGATGTTGGGGTATTTAAAAATAAATCCTACAACAATATTAATATTATTAAAAAGAGATAGCTTGGGTCAATCGACTGTCAAGTAGGAAATGAAATAAGTGTTTAACATGCAATCACAAATCACACAAAGTACTTTAAAGGCCTTGGCTCTCTCTTGCTCAGTTTAAAGGCCAGCTTATTCTTGTATGTAACAGACGGTGAGTTCCTCAGGGGCCGAGGCTCTTTCAGGCACATTTAGTGCACTTGACTCAACGCAGAGATGCTCTCGGATGGAAAAGGCGTGTTTGCAGGACGTAGCTTGGACATTAAAGTGCCGCTTTGCTGTTGTTTTTAGCTGCTCCTAAATGTCACTCGCCTCTCCTGAGTCTGCCCAAGAGCATATATGCAGGAAGTTGCATCACAACAAGTAGTTATTGTTGTTGTTTTTTCTTTTTGCCACCCCTTCCTTCACCTGGAAAGAAGCGAGTGGGGGTGTAGCACAAATAGAGTGGGTTTGACTGTCATGTGCACTCAGGACATAGCTGCCAGATAGACAGAGATAGAGAGAGACAGCAGGTGATAGAGGAGGTTGGATGGATTGAGTGCAGAGATTAGGTGGCAGTGATTCAAACTGTTTTCTTTTCTATTTCATCTGTGGAGAAACTCAAATCCCCCTCCACATCAGCTCTACTGCATGGTGTGTGTTACGTAGCCCTGAATGCTGTAAATCAGTGATGGAGGCATATTTACACCAGTATTGCACCAGTCACTGAAACCAGGTAGTCGCTACATGATTTTGAACTGAATTATGAGTTATTATTATCAATAAGAATAATTACAGTGTTCATAAACACTGTCCTACCAACACAACAGAGTAAAAAGTAATGTAAAGTAAATAAAGCTTAAAGTAAAGTAAAAACAGTGGAAGCTTTTGAAACTTGAAATGATAGGCATTTTGCATTTTGTTTAGTGATCATAGTAAATGTTTAGATTCATGAGATGAGCACTCTAAAAAAATAAATTGAGGTTAACGGCATTGGAAATCAATGGAAGGTCTTCACAAAGATAGTAAGACACACATGCATGTGTGTGCAAATTAATTTATAAGATTTTGTTGTCAATGATATTGGCATTTCCAACATGTTTGACATTTCATTCAGTCTAGATATGAAAATTACTTTTTATTTCTTTATTTTAGAACTTTAAAAGCACATTCACAATAATCTGCCTTCTGTTTAAAGAAAGAAGAAACCTATTTCTCTTCATTTGGTTCTATCTCCAAATGCAACATTTACATTTATATTGTAAATCATATTCACCAATTTGTGGTGGCCTAATAGCATGCTGGTAAAGAAGCAATAAATAATTCAACTAACTAAATAATTCTGCAGCCAAAAAGAAGGCACTTTCCCAACGAACCCCCAGCGAAGTGTGCAGATCTCCTTAAAGTGCCTCTAATTCACACAGAGGCAGTGTGACTAGAACAGATGTTGTGCACAGAGCACTACAAGTTAATGTGTATGTACGTGTGTGTGTAATCAGACCGCTCTCTGAATAAATAAGAGCATGTTAACTATGCCTGAGCAGAGCATTAAAAGGCAGCATTAGGAGGACTTGAGGGGCTTCTGCTAGTACATGCCGAGGAATGATGATGGACCACATTAGGGAAAGGAATGGGATTGCGAGAGGTGATTTAGGAGCATAACGGTTGCCTTTTCTCTCCTCTCCTCCTTCTCTCTCCCACAGGTTCAGCCTAATTGCTATGGAGGGTCTGCAATCCGTGCCCAAACACACATGTACACGTGTGCACATACACACACACATAACACACACACACACACACACAAGTACACACACACACACACACGTTCACCTCCTCGTTCGGCCTTGCAGAATAAATCTCATCTCTCCCTTGCATGGGGTAGAATTTAAAGAGATGTATTATAATTTTATTCCCTTCAACCCCCCCAGTAAAAAAAATAAATAAAAGGGACTGTGTATGATTCTTGCCCTCAACATCGAATAAGTCTAATTATATGTTCCACAGGGGGTCGTGAGAAGCTATCAACCTGCTGAACACAATTCCAACTCCAACAAGGAGCTTCAGCCTATGACTTTTTAAGTGGAAAGTGTATGCAGCACAAGGCATGCTTGGAAATTACACCTTAGGTTGCAAATATTTTGCAGTTGGTGGATTCAGTTTGATGTAATACATGAATGAAGTAAATGCAGTAATTTACAAATATGTTGCTGAACAAACCAGGGAGAAATCCAAGAAGTCTACAGGTGGACCGCTGGAAAATATTAAGATTAGAACAGGAGAACATGACTTACTAACATACTGGTGAAGCTCAGCTCATTTTAATTTTTACTTTTTAATTTGGCCATTTTCATTACTATTGGAATGTTAATTACTAATTGAATTAATTAATTTAATCATAATTATAAAGTACATAGTGATAATTATTATTCAAATTACAAAAATGTTCTATTTTGAGAAAATGTTTTTTTTTTATAATGGAAAATGAACAAAAGTTTCATTTGCCTCTTCTGTCTCTGCAAATGATTGGGCACATACACGTATGTTTAATTCTAGAATTCAATTACAGCAAGGTAAACATGTAGACATCATGAATGACCAACAAAATATTTGTTTAATGAAATTTCTTATTTCTTAACACATATTAATTTCCATTCACACAATTTTTTTGGAAGGATGAAGGCAGGAAGAAGATTGGAAGGATTGTAAGAAGACTGTATCTGTGGCAAACATTCAGATAATAGTGCATCAGCATTAATTTCCTTTGGATTTAGATGGTTATATATATATATATATATGGACCAATCATGCATAATATTATGACCACCTGCCTATTATTGATCCCCCTTTTGCTGCCAAAACAGCCTTGATCCGAAGAGGCATGGACTCCACTAGATCCCTGAAGGTGGTGCCTTGGTACCAAGATGTTAGCAGCAGATCCTTTAAGGCCTCTAATTTGAGAGCTGGGGCCTCCATGGATTGGATTTGTTTGTCCAGCACATACCACAGATACTCGATTGGACTGAGATCTGGGGAATTTGCAAACCAAGTTAACACCTCAAACTCATTGTTGTGCTCATAAAACCATTCCTGACCCATTTTTGCTTTATGGCACAGCGGATTATCCTCCTGAAAGAGGCCACAGCCATCAGGAAATACCGTTTCAATGAAAGGGTGTACATGGTCTGCAACATTGCTTAGGAAGGTGGAACATGTCAAAGTAACATCCACATGGATGGCAGAACCCAATGTTTCCAAGCAGAACATTGCCCAAAGCATGACACTGCCTCCGCTGGCTTGCCTTCTTCCCATAATGCATCCTGGTCCCATGTGTTCCCCTGGTGAACAATGCACACTCACCCGGCCATCCACGTGATTTAAAAGAAAATGTGATTCATCAGACCATGCTCCGTGGTCCAGCTCTGATGCTCACTTGCCCATTGTTGGCGCTTTCGGTGGTGCACAGGGGTCAGCATGGGCACCCTGACTGGTCTGCAGCTATTCAGCCCCATTTGTATCCTGACACCTTTCTATCAGAACCAGCATTAACCTTTTTAGCAATATGAGCAACAGAAGCCCATCTGTTGGATCGGATCACACGAGCCATCCTTCGCTCCCCATGTCCATCATTGAGCCATGTCCGCCCATGACACTGTTGCCAGTTCACCTCTGTTCTTTCCTTGGACAACTTTTGCTAGATACTGACCTCTGCAGACCAGGAACACCCACAAGAGCTGCAGTGTTGGAGATCCAGTCTTCTAGCCATCACAATCTGACCCTTGTCAAACTCGCTCAAATCCTTACGCTTGCCCATTTTTCCTGCATCTAACACATCAAAATGTTCACCTGCTGCCTAATATATCCCACCCACTAAGAGGTGCCATGATGAGGAAATAATCAGTGTTATTCACTTCACCTGTCACTGCTCATAATGTTATAGCTGATCGGTGTGTATATAAGTACAATGAAGAAACTTTTATTCACCTTTATTTATTTATTTATTTATTTATTTATTTATTTATTTATTTATTTACATACTTATTTTGCCTATTTTGCTCCTTGTGTTTGTATTCACACATCATGAAGATTTCAGGAATTTTCAGAAATCACAGGAAAAATATTTTAAAGTGAAATCTATATAAACAGGGAGGAAATGATATTTGGGAATTCCATGATTTTACACACAAAAAATAATTTTTATGTGAAGTATAACAAATATTTTGTTGATAACAATGCTTGAGATAGTAGTAGTAGTGGTGGTAGAAGTAGTAGTAGTCCAAAAGCTTTATTTTCCAACTAAAATTAACCTTGGTTAGCAACATGGCATGATTTGCGTCAAACACGAGTTCTTAGCTATATTAATGAATACATCAAAATTTGCTCCAGTTCCACAAATACATTCTCATGCTCTAGCGTTAACTTTATTTCTTTTTTTTTTCTGTTTTTCTTTTGTATTAACCTATAAGACATCCTACAAGTTACTTAATCAATTTACTGAATCAGTTCTGGTATTAGGAATCATGTTATTTGTTGTGTTGTATTCTTTGTATTCAATTCTAATTAGACTCTGGACCTCACTGTCTGAGAACCTATTAATTGTGAAACCTGTGCACAGTAACAGAGGACTGCTGGTTAGCCAATCTTGAAATAACATTAAAAAGGCAAGCGTTTTAACACTATTACTATGTGCAGAATCACTGGATACCGTATTTTAATGTGAGGAAAATAGTCAGTGTCATCCTGTTGCCTCCTGAGGGTGATTCCTAACAGGAAGCTCTGACTCTTATGAGCTTTTCTTCTCTCCAGGGTACCCCATCGTAAGTGTGTGTTTGTGTGTTAGTGCTCATGCCTGTGACAATCAGCAAGCACAGTAACCCTTAAGCAGGGAGGTGTAAAGACACCAGAACCCCCTATGCTCCCTTCTACCTAATCAGCACACAATCAGAGCAACATAGGAAACAGGAAAAGCTACAGTGGTGTCACACTAAATGATCCTTGTCAATACACTAATGACACACTTTTAAATCAGTTATAATGGGTCTAATTAATGTATTGAGGCCAATACAAAGAGCAATGGCATAATGATAAATCCACATAGTCAAGAATAGCACCCTGATCGATAGTTGATATTAGTTGATAGTTGATATTAGTTGATGTTAAATTCATCATGATCTCGTCTGCATTCATTTACATTTCAACAGATGTGAAGAACAATAAAATCCAAGTATGTAGCAGTTCAAGGAAAGAGCATCAATACAGTTCCTAGAAACTATTTGAAAGCCAGTGCAAGATAGATATAAGAAAAACAAAGACCACAGCAGCTAAATTCAACAGCTAAGTACTAAGATTCAGAATCTAAACAACAAAAAGCAAACTTGGTTGTATTTTCTAGGTGGGAGGGACAGCATTTCTATCTCCCCTATCGATCACAATGACATTAGCCAATCAATGGCATCTGTGTTTTCATGTATGCAGATGAGGATAGAGAGCGTTTTTCTCAAAAAAAATGCAATTGGATGGATTTGTGTTTGTTGGTGGAAGCACAAGATTGCCTTCACCCTCCCCTCCAGGAAAATCAGTTTAATGAAAGAACTGCTGTGCAGCACAGTACTCAGCTTTTCTCCTTAATGACTGGCATACTCTGATCAGGACCACTTATGGATGCATAAACCTGCTTAATAAAATATTACTAGGGCCTTAAGGAAGAAGTGTGAGGGATAGGGTTAATGGCCACTCCAAAACATTCCCATCATTTTCTCACTCAGGCCCTAAGGCTCTCATCGTCTTCTAGGGCTCCCCATCACAGGGGGTCTCCCAAGCCTCATTAAAATCAAGCAGATTTCATGTAAAGACCAGAGGAAGAGGTCCATTCCTTCCCTCAAAGTCTGGCAGGCTCAAGGGAGACCCTCCTTACTGAAACACATGGGTCAAAGCAATAATGGCCCAAATAATAAGTGTATAGCACTGCTACACTGCAATCCACTGAAATCCTATCTTTGGTTTTATAGTTCAGTATTATAATGATTATTTGGCTTTGAGATCCTATTAGCAGCTTTGCCAGCTACAAAGAACAGCCATGTACATGCAAGAGCATGAACAAAACCGATTCAGACATTGATTTTGAAGCTAAAAATCAGAGTTCATTGTTTTGATAACTCTGATGTCCTCATTTAGTGGCTAACAAGAGATTAGCATGCTTCTGTTTAATGAGGAGCATGCAGGCTGTGGATTGGATTATCAGGGATTCACATCCAGTAATTACTTTCAGAGGCATACCAACACACTCCATTTTTCCCCACTTTCTGCTTCTGAGAAATGTATGCCCTTTTCCTAAGGCATAGAACAAACATGGAGTCTAGCAAAGCATTTGTTTTGTCCAAGATTCATTTTGATCACATCTATCTATCTATCTATCTATCTATCTATCTATCTATCTATCTATCTATCTATCTATCTATCTATCTATCTATCTATCTATCTATCTATCTCATTTCATTATTAATTGTTTAAAGAGTGCTCAGCTGTTTGCATGTCAGTAGCAATCTTTGTCTTATTACACTGTGTTATTTATATTCTACTTACACATCTGTGCTTTGCAGTGACATAAGATATAACAGTATGCAGGTGTGTTTGACACTGTATATTTACTGCATGTGACCAGATGTTTCCTAGGTGCATTACAACCTCATAGTGAGATCCAGGACCTTAGTTCAGTAAAATCAGTCCAAAACGTTCATGACTGATGGTAAATCTGTCTCCTAAATCCACTAAGAACCACAAATAATATTTCAACTATAAAACCCATGCTACTGATAATGAATAAGATTAAGCAATCTTTCAGGTAGCAAGTTAAAAGAACTAAAATGATTTGTTTACTTTCTCAGTTTGAAGGCTACAAAGGGAGAATAGGACAGAGAGGGGGCAATTAAAAAGTGCACTCCACCTGCTGGTCCCTGGCTGAGGTTCAAATGTTGTTCTGACACCAGAGAGCAGAGCTGCCAGGTAAACAGAAGGAGGGCCAGACAGAAAAATGGCCGACCATGACAGGGACGAATACTGAGTCACTGCGATATCAGTCAGATCATAACACTCCAGGATGGAAACAGCCCAAGCCAGTCATGCTGCCTGCCACAGAGGGGTAATTAGGAGCTCTCTTAAGATTCTCACCAATTAAAAATGGGAGGGCAGAAAAAGCAGGAAGAGACCAAGTACACGTATAGTCCGTGTTGTAGTAAAAATGCCCAGGTAATTTAAGGCAAATGTAAAAAACTATGATCAGTAGTAACTATAGCAATAGCAAGCACAGTACAGACACACACATTCACACACCAAGCTATATTTGTGAGCTACCATGATGACATAAAAATATATAAATAATACATAAATAACAAGAAAAATGTAATGTCACATTGACAGTTTTGGCTTGTGAAACTTTGTGGAAAATCATGGTGGCATACAGGTCAACCCAAATGTCCTCTACTTTTGCATGAGGCTCTACAATTAAAAGTCTGTATAACTCAAAGAAAACTGGATGACATATCTGTGCAATATAAAATTCTGTCAGATGACTGAACAAGACAGTCAGTCTGATCCAATTAGTGATATTAAAGGAGTAATGGTTAGTTGTGATATTGTTCATATAGTGATTAGATTTATTATGTAAGGAATAAAACATGACAGGAGAAGCTGTTATGGGAAAATAATCAGTGACAGATTGATGTGATGCAGCCTGATGTGAAATGTTGGGCCATGACCGTACATAAACGTAATTATTTTCCTATAGTAGCAATTCTGAAGTGTTTTATTTCCTTTAAGCCAACATGATTACATTTTGATTATAATTTTTTATCTATTAATGAAAGGCACATTGCATTTTTTTTATCTGTTTATGCTGTGGAACAGTGGTAGGTAGTAACAAAATAAATGTAAATCGTTACTGTACTTAAGTATCTTTTTCCAGTATCTGTACTTTACTAAAGTATAAAAAAAATTTTGAGACTTTTTACATTCACTCCACTACATTTTGAAGTAAAATATCGTACTTTCTACACCACTACGTTATCCCACATCTCTCATTTCTTGTATTTAAAAAAAGAAACAGTTGTCCAATTACAGCACAACCAACTGAGCTACAGCGCACGCATTATTTTTGAACCAACGTTATGTATCTTTTGGTTTTCAATAATGCAACGAGTGCAAACATTTCAGTAGAGCATTAAAACTGCAGTTTCACAGGCTGAAATACTGTAGCCTACGATGGAGGAAAACCCTGACCCCATCCCGTCACCTGCACACCCATGACCCATGGCCTGACCTGCAGGATTTATTTAAGTAGAACAGAAGAAATACTCAGGTATCTGCTCTGCCTCAGTAACATATGATTTTTACGATCTTACGCAAACACCTTATTTGTGAACACTTAGAGATGAGCATGTCCTGTGATAATGATAATGGCCATTTTCTTTATTATGAATCTAATAGCTTGCAGATTTTATTATATATGTGAATAAATCTATCATTAACTTAATTGTGTCTTGCATAGCTAGTTACACTTTAGTTAGCTAAGTAAGCTGTCGTAATAAGTAACTCTTAAGCAGCAGTCTATATCAGCCTTACTGATGTTATTCAGCAACCCATTAACCCAATAGCTCAACTTTTATTGTTAATATTTGACCTGTCACCAAGTAAAATTTCTTTTTCATATTTTTTTAAATGTAAAGCAGAATAAGATTCCTGCACAAATACTGTGATTGCCCATCACACACCAAAGCATTATTTACTAAATACTGAAATACTGACTGTACTGAACTGTAACTTTTTTTCCTCTGAATCTGTAGAGTAGCAAGTTTCTGTTAAATTCAATCTACTTAGATCCTCACTAGTCATTTGTTTAAAACTTATTCCACAGGACACATGAGTGTCCAGTACACATCAGTTATTCTGAGTTACCAAGTCTGACTATCCCGCTGTAGTACTTAATATTTTCTTCTGCTGAGATATACATATTTTAATTTTTAAGCACTTTATGTAGGAAACAATTTAAAAGCTACAGACCCTGTCTTTATATAAGGGTCCTTTTCTTGTGTCCATACACAAATACCTGTGCCCTGTAAAAACTAGGACACACACACACACACGTACACACACACACAGACACACACACGTGTCATTTCAACATCTAAATGGTAAAGTGTTTAATCAGGTTTTAATTTGTTACTATCTTAAGTATAACATAAATCTTAACAGGAAAACCTAATTGTTCTCAAGTCCTGCTATTTTACGGCCCCCGTGTTCCCCTTGTGCTCCTTGATTTAGAATAATGTTAATTGACATCTGTATCATCCTCATTTCTAAGGCCTGGTATTAACAGGCATGTGTGAATAAAGTGACAGATTCTTCTCACATAAAATGAAAAGTTAACTACAAAAAATGACAACATTAGAGCTAGGATAAATTATTTTCTTATGTACATTTGGATACAAGTACTTTTGTACTTTAACTCAAGTACAAATTTAAATTAAGGACTTCTACTTTTACTGGAGTAACATTTGAACTAGAATATCTGTACTTTTACTTAAGTACAGGAGATGTGTACTTTGCCCACCACTGCTGTGAAACATCTGAGAGACAGGTTCCTGTTATACGTTATAGCAGCCATAAACCCACCTGCTGTCACCAGCCTCTCTTTAACCCGTCTGTTAACAAGACAAAAACAAGCAGAACCAGGACAGCTCATAATTCTCTGTACTAAAAACTTTCTCATTACAGAAAATTTACTAACCACTAGATAACACTGTTTAAGCCTAATTGCAACTAGCATTAGTTTCTATTGACTGTCCATTCAATAGAAACAACTCCCCATGAATACAGTTGTTACTATGGAAACAAGAGCATATTCGACAAGATCATGAATAAAATAATAAAGAATCATGACCTTCTGGCAAAACTGTCAACCATCATCTTACTGCAATATAGCAACATTGCAGAATTCATGATCATTCATCAGACATACTTTAATTTTCTTAGCTGCTTTAAAGGTTTGTTTTACTTTAAGGATTTGTGAGACAGTACAATGTAGTGTATGCAAAGTACCAATATAATAGAGAAAAACTAAACTTAAAAAAATTAAGAATTCTAAGGTTATACTGAATAATGGTTAAGTTTACGGTTAAGTTAACATTTAATTAAGGTTATACTGAATAACGTCAGGATATGGCAGCAAATCATGCTCATGTGATATTGCTTTTATACAACAGTTCTAGAAACAAGAAATGAACATTAAGTAACTGATATTTCACACACAATATGGTTAGATGTTGTGCTCGTTTTTGCTCCAGTAGTGGAAATAGATCCGCCACGTACCACTTTACTTTATAGCATGTCATCTAACTGCCTAGCAAGCTCACACTGATTTGTACATTCCCATTAAAGGTGCTTCCTGTAAAATTGGCATCATTTCTTCAATGGACAAGCTCATGTTCATGTTTAATGCAAAAAGTTATATTCCTGAAAAACATCATTCTTTTCATTGTGGTTGTAGTAAATATAGGCACTCTTGGCACACCACTTAACCAATCAAAATTAGTGGAGTGGAACTAACTCCTTGTATAATTAAGCAATATTACACGAGTAAGAGTGCTGTTATACTGAATATCGGCATGGCTGAGATACTTATTATCAACACTCTGGGAGCATGCTTTATCAAACAAATTAGGAGACCTGAACCAACTTTTATATAAAACAAGAGGATTAAAGACACGGATAGAAAGGCAGAAACACACAGTTTTACATAAAAAAAGATTCAAAATTGAATATTGACTGAAATAGTATACAGTACAGTATTATATACATAGTAGTAAAGACAGGTGCCAATGCCACTAAGATAATAATTGGCACATGAAATGTATGAAATGGAAGATACCTCGCTATTGATTGTTTCCTATCCATTTTAACTGGGGCTCCATCTTCAACTAAGTGTTAAGTCTGTCTCTGAGCCACAAACTGAGGCTAAGCATCTTCTATCGACTTGTAGTGAAAGCAAACTTGGTGATCATACTTCAGAAATCTTTGTATCTCGTCTCATCTGTATCAGAATTCTGTAGATCCATGGAATAAAAGATCAAAACATAGGGCATATGACTAATCTCTGGAGATGGGAACTGCTGTTGGTGGTGAGGATGTCAGGCAGGAATACACTACTGGAGAATATATTTTTAAATAAAAAAGTATCTAACACTGTTGTCATTTCTGCTACACATTATAACCGCATGTACAGTTTACAGTAACATGTATGCAACTTGAATATAATAATAAACAGTGGGACTGTTTTCTGAAACCTATACCATTCAGTACAAACAACATTTGTATATGCCTCACATAATAAATACAGATAATTGTGTGTAAATAAGGATGCACATTAATTTTCATTTAAGGAACAGCTGCACAATAAAGGCTTCTTGAAGGCAGGAGATCAGAAGCAGATGTGTGGTGTCACATAGTTGTCATCAAATATGCTAAAAAAAAAAAAAAAAGTCTATTAATATTCAGAAAACAACCTGCCCAACATAAATGAGTCATCACCCCATATTTTCAGCATCACATGTCATTCATTTCAAGGGTTATGTTTCACTTTCTTGCATATACTGAGCCTTGTTGTCTCCCAGTTTGTCCGTGAATCATTCTAATATCATTATGTATGCAGTGTACAAGCAGGGGGCCACCTGGCTCACGTCTGGTCTAAATTACACCAATACATATGCTAGTTGTAGGGATATGACATGAATAAATCTTGGACTACTCTCTCTATATTTTGGCAACGGAGGAAAAGCAGTAATATCCACTGTATAGCAGAATCAAAGGAGGGCTTATGGCACAAGGAGAAGGCGTTTTGGCAGATTTACAAATCATCATCTATAATAGATTGGTAGTTTTTCAACTATGCACAAAAGCCAGCTGTTCTTTTTATCAGTTCGTCTCTGCATTTGTAAACATGTTGAAAAGCAAGACAGAAATGGAGTATGGGGAGATGAAAAAAAAAAAAAACAAGAAAAAAAAAATTATTATCAACGCATTTTGGAAGCAACAACAAAAAGATTTTTTGAGTTTCCGAATCACTTGAGCTGAGAAAATGGAGCTTCCACAAGGGCGGATCTGCGGTTTGGCTAATCCATAGTGGCCCGGTTCTTTCCAGAGTTACAGATTTCATCTATCTTCCTCATAATACAGACCTGAAACACCAGGTCAACAGGGAAATCCACCCTGGCTCTGTGTGTGTTTGGGAAGTGTGTTTGAATACAGCCTTAGCGAGCTGACAGCGTGCTCTCCCAAAGCAAAGACAAACAGCTGTGGACATATAGATAGGAGGTTTAGGATACTCCAACCACAGACTGCACTGTGGAAAAGAAAAAAAAACAGAGCAACAAAAACAGGCTGCAACTGGAAAAGTAATGGTCTGGCTGGCTTTTATGAGCCCTGGCAGAGAAGCTCAACATTTATAAGTGAGAATGTTTAAGAGCTGGACTGATGAAAGCCATTAGTGGGCAGCAGCTCTGATGCCACTGCACCAAGCATGTGTGAAAACGTGTGTAGAGGGGCCTACCACACCATGCAGAGCCACCCCTGGGCATCCTTCATGCAGGAGTAGAGAGACAGAGAGACAGTGAGGCTTGATAAATAAATCAACTTAAAGGCCTGCTGAGGGTTTGAGGCCTATTCCTCTTCATGAACCCCGGCTTGGAGACAGGCAGATGGGGGATGATGTGAAGTGAAGCTCAGAGAAAAAACGGCTCTGTCCCACTGGGTTTCAAGGACCAAAGATGCTGTGATTCTTTAAAAAAATAAATTTATTCACTTATCCAAAAGACCTTGGCTCAAGATCCTCATAATTTTCTTTAACATCACAGATAAAAGCAGAAGGACTATCCCATTGGCTTTCAATCAGCAGCTCTTCGAGAACTCATACTTAATGAATTGAAGATCTTTTCAGAAGTTACTTTTGAAACAAGACATTTTGAAGTGGCACTTTTCTCATGTTGATATGAGCAGAGAAGACAAATCTGAAAACATCTGGGTGCTTTCAATTACCCCTTTAAAGAAAGCAGTTTACCACTCTCTTCTCTTCTCTTGAACTATTTCTGTGACTGTTAAACAATAAACTTTCTAAAATTAAGAAGTTTTTATTAGTATTATAATCATTATCTTCATCAACCTTTACTAAGGCCCTCACCTACACTGCAACTGTTACAGGGATCTCTGGCATTCTGGGCTTTCATTCAAGACAAAATTTTCCAATGTGTGCATGGGGTACTTGTATATTTTACAGCTAAATACTCCAGAACTTTGGAGTCGGGGTAAATTGGAATAATGTTCAGAAGATGATGTGAATTTAAATCCCAGAACCCCACAGAAAGCCACTGTTGGGCCTCTACATAAGCGCTACATATGTTTTAGTATATTGATAGAATTCATGTTGTAAAATTCTGAATACACAATTGTAAAATAGTGGTTAAGGCTCTGGGTTTTTGATTGGGGTTCAAGCCCCAGCACTGCCAAGCTGCCACTGTTGGGCCCCTGAGCAACGCCTTTAAACCTCTCTGCTCCAGGGGCACTGCAGTATGGTTGACCCTGTGCTCTGACCCCAACATCCAGACATATGTGAAGACAGAATTTCACTGTGTATTAATGTATATGTGACAAAAATAAAGGCTGCTTCTTCTTCTTCTTCTTCTTCTTCTTCAATTACTATTAAAAAAAATATTAACAGTTGATTTTTTTGAATATTTTTGTTAATTATGATATTGAGTATAACTGATGCAATTTTTTAAGATTAACCAATCTCATGGCAATGTGTCAAATTTGTATTTTTTATAAAATGTATGTAATGTTTATAATAATAATAATAATAATAATAATAATAATAATAATAATAATAATAATAATTTTCTGTATCTAATTAAAATCCCTTGCTGAAGTAGAGAATCTCCAGCTGAAATTATCAAGCATATACAGTATATTCAGCACAGAAACCTTGTACGCTTGTCTTGTCACTGTGTCTGCGTTGAATCAGAAAGCATTTCAAAAAGAATCAGAAATGACTGCATTTCACTTTGTAATTCTGCATTGTACAATGACAGTAAAGTTAACATCACCTGACTTGGTAAATGCCTAAATGTGACATTTATAATAAGAGTCATATTAGGAAAACAGACAAACAGGAGCAGGCTGGCAAAACAGCATGCATGGCAGGCAAACAAGCATGGCCAAGTAAACCCCTTACTTGTGCAGTTCTGTCCAAAATAATGGAGGGCGCTTAAAATATTTACACCAAGCTGTTCTGACCGGGCTTCTGGTAATGTCTTTTGAGTTTGGTCTGGTTACACTGGTGGTATACTGTGTCTTGCTTTGCATTGTATTCTCAGTGTGGTGAAGCTATCAATTTAACTGCAGGACTTCTAGTCAAGATTTAAAAAAGAAGTGATCGTGCCTCAGCACTTGTGCTGTCTATTCACCCATTGTATTTCTGATGCAGCATTAATAGTTGGGCTGTCGATTTCTTTAACAACTGCTAATATAGTGTCCTCAATGCAGGCATCCATGAACAAGGCGTGAAATGAAACACAGCCTTTTTTCCTTTGACCGCTATTTTCTCTTTCTCTTTTTTTTCATATTTGCACTTGTGTGTCTGCAACAAAAGTCATTTACATCTCCCAGGGCATGGGGTATGGAGGTAGGGAGGGGGGCACTCACACCCAGACACTCTTTCTTTATTTCTCTCTCTCCCTCTTTCTCTGTAACAAAAGCTTATTTAACCTCAGGTTAGATTTTAGAGAAGCGCCAGATCTCTGGCCTCCTTCCAGGGCTCTATTATCAGAGGGGCTGCCACCTAATATACAGAAGCCTCTCTTCATCAATGTATTATTAACAAGCGCACTAACAATGTAATGCAGGCAAATGGCTTTCCTCTGGGGACAGACTTAAAAGACCAGACCAGTACACAGACGAAAGAGAGAGAGAGAGAGAGAGAGAGAGAGAGATTTACAAAGCTGCATGCTTGTGGCTCTCTTCATTAGCTAAAAGTGATGAGCAGCATTCATCCTCACTATTAGCTTAAAAAATGTGTTCTGTGTTGCATCAATCTATCATGGAACAGCTAAAAACCTTTAACTCAGTCAATCTATTTTAGCAGATATTTAATTCTGAAGAACAGTCAAAACTAAGACAGTTAAATTAATAAAATATTAAAATTGGTACAATAATTTAGTCGTCTATGGAAACAACAATCGTCCTTCATTAACATCATTAAGCCATAAGCAAGTATGTTTGAATTAGCTACTGTTTACTCCGTTTATGACTAAATATAAGTCCACATTCAGCACTATGAACTAATGCCTTAATTAGTGTGGATAAATTGTGTTTCAGCTTTAAACACCCACTGAACAAAGTTATAATTGCTAACAATATTTGTTGTTCAGTTTACCCTAATTTTCAAAGACTTTCTTTTAGTAATAAACCTCCAGTTAATTTAGTTAACATTTAAACAAACAGCGGTAATAAATATTACAGATGGCAATAATACCGATGGCAATTGCTTTGTTAACATTGGCTTATACTGTATGGTTTATTAAGTGTAAAGTTCAACTATTAACTTGCTGTTAACATGGTATCCATGAGGAATGTTCATTAAGGGAACCTCTGTCTTGTTAATTCAACACCAAGTCGACAATGACCAATGATTAAAAAATGCATTACTTTTATAAAAATATTCCATATAAATGCTAAGAAGTGTCAATGTTACACGCTGTGTATTAATGCAGAAAATAATGCCTATATTTAACTAATAGGAAGAGATATTAAACAGGACTTTGTCAGAAACTGTCACTCATGATGAGTCATTGTAGTGAATCGGGCATCTCTGCTTCATACACTGCAGTTCAAACTCATAAAAATACGGTCCAGTTCTGAGCCACTTCACACTTTCCCGCCCATACCTGCCCTAAACTTGTGACAGTCTTTGCATCCTGAGTGACAGTCTTGTTTTGATTCCCTCAACTGACCTCCATTTTAGCGTCGACCTTCATGCACTGCCTAACGCCCCTGCTCTGTCCCCTCCATGTATATGCTTTTCCTTTCTCCTCACACATCTAATTGACTTCATGTCTGATCATGTAGGAGATGCTGCTCTCCATCTGCTCCACGCTCTAACACCAAATCCTCTAGTGCTCTCACTCCATTAACGAAGAACAGCACCAAAGTTCTGCTCGCTGCTATTATACAGGGGACTGCTAAAAACTCATTTTCAACTCAATTTAACCTGCTACCCCTCAAGGGTAGTGTGATTATATATATATATATATTTAAAAATCTTCTCTAAAATACAAATTATCACTTAAGTAATATAGGAAGTCTTCATCTCTGTAATGCAGACGTGTGTGCGGTAAGTAAAACGCCATCAGCGTTCTTTCTGTAAATAAGTTGCTCGATTTAATGATTTTTGAGATAAATATTGAACTTCCAAGGGATTTGGATGTGTTCATTATACTTATATTTACTTTAAGCGTACAGGAACACCTGTACATTATTATTATTGTGTACAATACGAATACAGGTCAAGATCTTTAGTTAATGTTCACATCAAAGACCAAAACTGGGACAAAAATAAAATCTTTTTGCCTTTGATCGTAGCATATTTCTTGGTGCCAGCCAGGCTGGCTTGATTTCTTGGGATTTCTAGCCATAATAGCCTCTAGGGTTTACACACATTGTGCAAAAATATTTTAAAAATGCCTTTAAATAGCTTACTGAGAAAGGTCAGAAAGGTCAGAGGGCTATGGTAACCCAAATAACCATTCCTAACAACCTTGGTGAGTAGAAAACCATCTCAGAAGGCACAACACATCAAATCTTGATGTGGACAGGCTACAACAGCAAAAACACCACATCAGGTTCCGCTCTTGTCAGCCAGAGACAGGAATTTGATGCTACAGTGCATAAGCAAACCAGTGCTGGACAGTTTATGATCAGAAAAAGACAAGAAAATGCTTTTAGAATCTTCATTTGTGCAGTTATGGTGAACGGCTGCTACATATTTGGCTGTTTGGATAAAATGCTAAATGTTTTGTTGTTTGTGTTCTTAATAAAATGGAGAATGATTGTATATTGTTCATGAAGCTGCAACAAGATTGATTCTGTTATAATTGATCATTATTCTCAAATATGATTTAATTATCTACGGGTGTGTTCTTACTGTTTTAAAGCACTAGTTACCCTCTTCACCAACAGCATCAGCAGGCCTCCACCAGCAAAAAGTCTAGTCTTTCTTGCTACTAATTTGTATGCCAGAACTAGCCTTAAAATATACTTCAAACATAAAGGAAGCTATTCAGGAAAAACTATTCCGGACCTTTGACCAATTGGATCAATTCATCTGCTGTTTAGAATGGAAATTCTAAAGAAATCCAACATTCAACCACTTTTCCTTAAGACATCATGATAATGAGAATTTTAGATGGACAGACAACCTGGAAACATAAAAACCAAGTATATGGTCAGTAAACAAAATAGTTTTTTATACATTTTAGTTTAATACATTCTCAGGTTTAAATATTACTGAATAAAGTATATTGAATAAAAATAATTAAGTTAAAAAAATATATATTGTGGTGGCACATTCAGGCTGACAGTTAAGACCAGCTCCATCTTGATGTTTTCAGCATCCTATCACCAACCCATGCTTTCTGTATTGTAATGCTTCTCAGAAGCTCAGGCCCAACTAGCATCTTGGGTTTTACTCTGAGATCTGCTTCCAGCGACTTCTTCATGTTCCACTTATTACAAATCCCCCAAAATGTGTGTGGTTTAAGGATCTCGTTTTTTTTTTTACTTCTTAATGGAGGGGTTTAGTTCAGCCTTTCCCAAGTAGGTATCCCAATTACGTTTAATAATTCAGAAACCTTTGTGCAATTAATTCGAGTGACCTAGATAACTGAGGCCACAATTCAGTTTTTATAATGAATTGGCTACTTTTCTTCCTCTGTGCACCACTTGAGGAAATTAAAATATCTTCCATCAAAGTACTACACCATTTCTAAGCTCTATCATTCATACTGTGGTAATGTGTAAACATTCCTAAATGCCCTTTCAGTGGTAATGGCCAAAATGTGATCATAACCAAATAAAGGAGCTATTTTTATGACACTGTCTATGAGAAACTTGAGCGGTTTCTTTAACCACAGTGGATACCAGATTCAAATACATAACTCTATCAGCACAGTACTGTGACAGTATAAAACTGCTCCTCTTTTGTTCTGTTTAAAACTCCTAAATTCTCCAATTTTCTAGACATTTCTGAAGTACAGCCGTGCTGTGTGTTTGCAGCGTTTCTTTCAAGGCTGCTCCATTCCATCATCCACAGTGAAACGGCTCATTCATCTGCCATCCGAGCAGATCTTGTCTCTGGCTCTTGCTTTGGGCTCCCCTCGAGCAGATATATAGATCGTGTGCAGAAACACTCCAGTTTGGCATAATGATGCACCAGCAGTGAGTTCAGCGTAATGCTGGAGAGAAATGTCTGCACATCCAGCAGATTACTAGATATACTGATAAAGTACTCTGAGTGATATGCATGAGCCATCAGTTTAGTGACTTAAGGTGATCAAAAGTCCTGAAATCAAGCTTAGTTAGTGCATCATTGAATTACTAGCATTTTGTTATGTCAGGATTGCATAATGCTTTAATATAATGTGTAAAATATGTTTGTTCTTAATTTTAGGGGGAAGCTGATTGCAACTGCAACTGCCAAGCTACAAGCTAGTCATGATTTAAAATGGCTAAGCAACAGCCAAACTACCCTTCTGATAATATAGTGAACTACACAACAAGCTACTAAGAAAATATAGCTAATTAAATTGAAGCCGAGGAAACTCAAACTGAGGAAAATCAACTGTGACATTTTTAAAGAAAAAAATCTAGAAACATATAGCTAGCTGTCATACTCCATCGAGTTAGCTGTTTTGAAAATTCCCAGCAGAAAATAGTCAACTATTGTGCTGCCTTCTTGGTCAGGGCTCACTCATATATTATAAGATATATTTTTTTAAGTACCCTGGTTTAAAAATGAGTTAAACTTTTAAACAGCTAGACTGATTGAGCTTGTTTCTGATACATATTGGGTGAATAATATATATTTTGGTAGTGGACTTAGAGACCTGGAAGCTTACTTTAAATGAATATCTTTATAAGCATTCATGCATAATGTATCTCTTTCAGATTACTAGTCAGCAGATGTTCTTACTCACTAACTAAGGTTATTCAAATCTCAGCCCATGTAAGATACACACCACATAGCCATGCTACACACACACGTGGGGGTGGGGGGTTCGGGGGTGCTGTGGTTCCAGGGTCTCAGCAGGTCTTTGGGCCTGTTCATTCTCACCTCATTCACAGCTCATTCGCACCTGGCGAAGCGTCTGATTCCCATTAACACTGGGTCATTGTCTCCCTCTGAGCACCGATGGCCTCAATCTGCATGTAGGACAGCATCACCAGCACTGTAACATCAGCCAAAATGCTCAAAAACAGGCTACTTAAAGGCTGTACAGCTGTAAAAACTACAGCAAAATATCTGTGTGGCCTTCATTTAAAATTGCACATTCAGTTAACATCAAAAAGCCAAGGGTTATGGTTTACTACAGAATTATTCATCTTAAAGCATGTTATTCAGTAACTACTAAAATTAGTTAGGAGCAACAATTTAAAAAATATGAAAGGTATGTGGGATAATATAATTCCATATAAATATATATAATTTCTTTTTTTTCCAGGCAGTCTTCTCATTTCTTGCTTTTCACTTTAAAAACCTTTTTGGACCTGCAATTTTAAGAGAGTTCTAAAGGTCTTGTAATTATCTTGTAATAACTGACTGGCTTTGATAACCCTCAGGTCATGAAAAGTAGCAGTTACAAGTAATACATTTACTTGTGTATTGTCATATTTTCATGTTTAAATTTAGCTTCACATTTTCACAAAGAATTCTTATTCTTTGACAGATAGGGAGAGAGATATTCACTCTATTTTTAATCACTGCGCGTCAGAAAGAAAGCCCACATCTCTCTACACTAGAAGCTCTATGTAAAACAATCTGAAGTAATAAATATATCAATCCATATTTTTCTAGCTCTAAAAATGTCCAAGAGTGTCTGCGTTCCCCGGTGGGTTTAACAGAACACATTTGTGGTGAAGAGATTTCACAGCTTGTAAAGAAGCCCATGACAACAGAGTGATAATCGCCAAGTGCCATTAATTGAAAGATTAAGTAGAAAAGAGTGCTCCCTACCTTCCCAGAGTGATCCCCCAATGAGAAAGCCACATTCTAGAACTAGATGTTTTGTTTTTTTATTCAATGCTAATCAATTTCAGTTGGTTTATAAACCACTTTTAGCAAGTTTCATAGAAATCCAGGTGTAGATTTAAAATCTCTTAATAATAAGCCAGAGGTGCCAGGAAAAAAAGGAAAGGAAAAAAATAATAGGGAAAAGAACGCTTAGGTAACATGGAAGGAAGGAAAATCTTTTAAAAGAAGAAACAGACTAAAAATGCAACCCATCCTCTTGGGGGTGACATGAGATAATTGAATTAACAATCATTATGCCTCTACATCTGCATGCTAAAAAGTCAAACAGTACTAAGTGTGTTGAAAAGAAGGTTAAGTATCAGCACCGGGTGAATTAAAAGGCGAACAAAGGACAGTCTTTATGATTATAGAGCAGTTCCTAGCTATAAATGTACAGCATGCAGGTGAATCCACTACAGCAAGGGTAAAACATAAGCTGTTTTGGGAAGTGCAAATCTTTAGGATATCCATGTGGGGCTATTCCCAGCATCAGGAGAGTAGCGAAAGGAGCAGAAACAGAGCATCAGGATAAATCAAGGTGGTCCAGAGGACAGAAGAAGCTGTGTGTGATCTTCAAAATAGAGCAGATCTTTATGGCATCAGTGACAATATGTAAATACAGTGAATAATATAGCATTCTAAATTATTTTATCAACTATGTTAAAAAGATGAAATGATTAAAATTAAAATGCTCAATGCTGTACATCCACTTTGCATTAGCACATTTACTCTTCACAATCATTTTCATTATTTGCAGAATTAAATGCTACTACAGAATTAAAGATCAGTACTGTGGCCATTTTAAAGTGACTTAATATAAAAATTCTATTTTTTGAACCAGGCCCTGGAAGTCCTACTGCTCTTGTCTTATATTTTGGGGGAAACCAATCAAGTCTGAATGCAGAATTATGAAGAAAAATACTGAGAATTATGAAGACTTCAGAAAGTTTGAGTTGGGACCTAAGGCCTGGACTAATCTGTCCTCATATCTGTCAGCATATATTAGGACACTCGTAGGGTTGTCTGCCTTCACACTTGCATGAAACATGAGTGGGTACACTAGGGGGCAGTGCCACATGTACCAAAAAAGAATTTAAAGTAAAAGGGAAGCAGAAAGGTTTCGTGTTTAGTGGGTTTTAACTCTACAATGAAGAATAGAAGACAACATCACTATTTTGTAAATTACTTGAGGGAAATGGTTAATTACAAACCCAGTCAATTTATTCTGAAAAAGTTTCTGAAGCATTTTCACTGCTTTTCAAGCAGTATCACAAATGTACATGGACTGAATCTCTTCGCTTTAAACTGCTGATTAAATTCTCACAATTACAGAATGAAGGGTGTTTTAGAATTCTTCTAGAATTGAGTTGCTGTGGCTTACATCACATTACTTTATATCATTACTAGGAGTCCATTATAAGAAAAGAAAAAAGAAAGAAAAGAAAGAGGGCGATAATAAATTGTCTATTATAATAACATCTACTGCTGGTATAAAACCTCGCTCTTTATATTTACACACTCCTCAGGATTTTTTTTGTAAATAAATCCATGATACAAATGTGATCATATCACAAAGTGTGACACAAACAATGTGATCAAAAAGATGATAGAGATAGATGATAGAGATATGAGATAGCTGGAGCAAATTTATAACTGTCCAGATGCAAGTGTTTTATCACATTATTTCTTATGGAGCAAATATGAATAAGACAAACCTGATATTTAAGTGCTTTTAGTTCAGATCAGTTTCAGTCATGAGCTTTTATATGAAAGGTATTTTAATACATTAAGCTTAAAAAGGGGTTAAGGAAGCATGTTTCCAGAATTTCCAGCCTATGGAAGACCAAATGTCCTGGATATAATACGGGAAAACTTTATTGTTTACACTATCATGTTTGAAAATGTATTGTTTACAATACATTTAGATGTATTTGGGGGCAACGTTAGACTGAAAACTCTGGAACTTGTGGAAGAACAGTCACAGCGCATGTCATTACGGATTTTGCCCTTTACAACCACTCACCAGAGGCACTGTAGATGTGTACAACACACTTTCAGCTTTTCTGAAGACAACACATCAATGCAGCACTATGTATCATAATTCCCCATGTCTGCATCACAAAACATATACACAAATAAACTTTAACGCAGACATTAAAACCAGCTCTAACTCTGCTCACTGAAGGCTGAAGCACCAAAGAAAGCACTTCAAAAAACATTACACTGAAGCCTTACTTATGTTTCTTAAGGATAATTGAGACACTGCCGTTTGACAAGGGACAAAAATGCACCTGTCATCATGCACAATCAAAGGTTTTTCCATCTGTGAGAGCCGTGACAGCTCAATTACTCTTACACAATGACTGCTGCTGATGTTAATTATCAAGGGTTAACACATGTTCATGGTCATGGTGCAAGACAGAGTGATGGAGCATCTTTGTTGTACATGGAAATGATTCTGTGCTTGAATAAAAAAGCAATCATGTATTATTGCATGTGAGATTTATTTATTTGTTCATTAATTTATTCATTTATCATCAACTCATCTCTCTTTACAGTTCATTTGAATGTTATGGAACATCCAGAACTCTTGAGTCTTGAGGAGAAAGTTTGATCTTCCTCTGTAACATGCTCTATAACAAGCCACATATTTTTTCTCTCATTAACTAGTTAAGAGACAGTAAAATGAGACGTGAGGGAAAGAATATATATATATAGCTACTATAAGGCAAATAAACACAGGAATTAACTCCTTTGATGGGAAACTTACTGACTTTTACAAAGCACAGACAGTGAATTGTGCTAACAAAACTTCACAAGATCAATGGCAATAAAGTTATGTGGTTCATCCACCGTAAAAGTCCCTGTAAATGAGCTGCTATAGGAAGAAAATATCTAAGAATGAGCGCATTAATATAAGGCTGTCATTTATGTTATGTGTAAGTATTCAGATCTTTGATGTTATAGAAAAAAAATAATTAGTTAAACAGCTTCTGTTTGGAGAATTCAATTATTGTAATCAACACACAATCAATAAAAATAATATAATTTTATTTAATAATTTTATTTATTTAATAATTTGGGTATGAGATCGTAGCTCACGTCACACATGCATGGGCTAAAAATTCCAGCACCCCAGTGTAAAATGCCCCATGTCCTTATATTTTTAACTTTATACTTAGTGTAATCAATTATATTAATCAATCACACTCTAATTTGTGGCGAGTTTAAGAGCCTGCTAGCTAGATCATAAAAAAAACTTTATCCTGCATAACATGTTGATAGTATTCTGATAGTATCCTGACTTCCCTGAAAATAATGTTTTAATATTGCCACTCAATCAAGTTGACAGTAGCTGCGATAGTCCCTTTGTTAAATTCTGTGATCTGGTAAATCTGTTGTCTGTCCATTTGTCTTCAAACTTCCACATACAGTCCCACACTAAAAAGATGTAAACTGGTCCAAACTCTGCCACTGCCTTCTTTTTAAGAGCAAATGATCAAATATACAACAAATACATGTACTGTGAAATGATCTCTTAGAGATATAGGCCAATATAACTAATTGTTTTTTGGGGAAAATTGACTTTTTGGTTCTATGGTGCACTGAAACCTCTTGTTGCACTTCAAGTAAATTATGTGCACTAAGGTGCACAGCTAAAGGATAGCATAATGCTCTGTCTCTGCTGCATGTTAGATCTAATCAGCAGGCCATATGCTTATTATCATTAGCATGCTATTAGCACACAGGAGGCAGTGAGAGATTTAGATTTTGTTCACAGCCTGCATCTCAGTGTGGAGAGCCATCAGGCTGAATGACAGGGTCACACCCTCAGCCTTTTGCTGAATTAAGAGAGGATCGCCACTGATGAGGTGCAATATTGAAATGCCCATTTGCATAATGTGCAGTGTTATTAAAAGGAATCAGCTCCAGCCAGGACGACACAACAAATGGAGTGAGTGGAGCAGCGTGCTTTAATATCACAAATTACTCCCAGGGAGTGACCCCTTCACTCTGAGCTTGATTAGAGAGTCTTAATTAGGAAAGATTCCCAACTCTCACCCATCTCTGGCTCCTGCTCCCTGTTCTCTCTCTCTCTCGCTCTCTCTCACTTGCGGAGAGCTGAGAGTTTAGTCGCTGATTCAATATTTACCCTCCACTCCTGTGCTTGTACGAGTCGGGGGTGATGGCAGGAGGGGGAGGTTGGAAAAATAAAATTAATCATAAAACCTGAGCTCCGTGTGCAGGTGCAAACCAATTAACAAGCTGGCATTTAGAGCCGTCTTAATTAATATTTTGTCACAGATGAAATCAGATGTCTGACGTGTTTAAACACCCTCCTGGATTGTGTTCCTGGAGCTGAGGGAGCTTAGTGTCCACACACCCCCTCACTCTGTCTTCAGCACCTTGTAGGCAAGCTGGAAAAAGTTAAACACAATGTTTACCTGCTTCATCACCAAAAAAAAAAAAAAACATTAACTTTTTCATATCGAACCTGAGAAGTCAATTTGGTCAAGCTATTTTGCAGAGCAAGCATATGACCTGACAGGAGAAGGGCTGGTGTTATGGCTTTTTTCACCTGCTTGAGTTCTATAGTGTCAAAGGTCAACTGTCACAGGAAGCAGGAAACATCCCCCAAGGACCGTGCTGCCTGGAGAAGTTCTCTTGAAGGCAAGACGCCTCTGCCCGGTTTCACAGCACAGCCCCAAACCGCCCCGGGGCATGAATGCATTTCTGTATTTATGGGGCTGCCGGTTTTGCACTGGACACACAAGTCCCCATCCCTGTGTGTGTGTGTGTGTGTGTGTGTGGGTGTGGAAAAAATCCTCTCACAACACTGTGCTTTAGCAACATTATAACTCTCCATGATGAACCTATCCTAAAAATTGGTAGGAAAAAAATCATCTATGGAATTTAACTCCTGAAATTAAATTCTGAATTTAACTACTGAGACATGAAGCTATACACCGTTCATATGTTCTCTGAGGTATAAACAATTTAAATGTCATTGTCTCAGAGAGTTTTCCTTTGCCACAGATTCCCTTGGCCTACTTATTAGGGATAAATAAACATCAAATGTTAAACCTTATCATTTTTATTCAGAATTTTCTGAAAAGCTGCTTTGTCATATTGTCTGTTGTTAAAAGCACCATGCATATAAAACAGATGGATATATGCAGCTCCACAAGTCTTTTAGGGCCATACAAAACAGCCCAAGTTTGATTTCTGAACTGGGAACCAACTCAGCCACTGGGATATTGCACAAGACAGGGCACTCTTTACCGGAACAATAAATCTGGGATCAAATTAAAAATCTCAAATATGTGGATCAGATGATCCGCTGTGGTGACCCCTAACAGGAGCAGGCGAAACAAGAACAATATAAATCTTAGCTCTAGTGACTAATTCTTCAGTCCAATCAGACTGAATTCCACAACAGGAAAAAGGCCAGAGAGATAACGTATTAGCAAAAAATAAATGGCAATAAGTACTACGAGATTGGCTATGTATATTTTGGGGCAAATTGGTGGTAATGAGTCAAGAGAGAGAACTGGTTTCACATATATTAACACGCTGATCATTAGGGCGTATGGGATCAGGCTAATCCCGGTAATGACACGCCGTTGCCACTGGGAATAAAAGAGGCGGCCCCAGATGTCAGGCTGCGATGCAACGCGACTCAACTCTCTCTTTCCCCTCTTTCCCCCTCCTTTTCACTATCCATCTCTCTGCCACACAGTGAGAATCCTCATGCATGGCACAGCCACTTCAAATGCAAAAGAGGGGGACGCAATCACAGCAAGACTACTAATGAGAATCACATGAGACAGAGTGAGAAAGGGAGGGAGATAGATGAATAAATAAAAAAAGGAGAGATCTGAACTGTAGATAAGAAACATCAGCAGGAACCCTGATGTCCCCAATTAGGAGGGATGTCACCCCCTGTCTGCTATGCTGTAAGAAAACCCCGGCTCTGTATTCGCCATCACACAGCTCCAACACTGTTAACATTTTAATGTACTGGGCGTGTGCAGGAACACTAATTACCTCGCCATTTGGCTCACTTGTGAATCCTCCAAATGGAAATATGATCTCAGGCTTAGGACCGTTACATTAAATTATAATAAGGCATATTTACCAAGCTAGCCGGTAGCCGTGCTTACAATTCAGTCAATTCACTCATCTTATTGACCGCCTGGATCTAGAACCGTAAAAGGAAATGATTGAGTGAATTTTAACAAGGACATGATCTGGGACCATTTCTTTTTTTTCTTTTTTTTATTCTCCGCTCATCTTTTTTCTTTCAGTCTGACCGTTGAAAAAACCCACTGTTTGAGAGAGGCCATGGCACATTTAGATTTCATTACAGGTGCTTTCAGTCTATGCAGATCCTCCTATTGCAGTCTTAACAGGCAAATCCAATCATTTAAAGCGATCTCTCTGAACCGTTTCAGCCAGCATTAAAATTTATGGTCACTTGGAGGTTTATTTTTCAACTTTATTATAAAAGCTTCGGCCTATCTGTGTCGGATAAAATCCTATCATCTTTAGACATATTCTGTCTCCCTCTTTCTCCCTCTCGTTCTTTGTAACTTCTATCTGTGAATAAAACATCTTGTTCTTACGAGGTGCCTCGGCTGTGGCACACAGGAAATGAACATTCGCCAGCTCCAAATTGACAACTTTCATCTCACAGATCCCTTGGCCAGTACATGGTTCTGAAGGCTCAGTGAACCCAAAAAGGAAAAGGCTAAACCCATTTGTTGTGTCTCTGTGCGCAAACAGGGCTGAGACACATTACCTTTTGGTAGCAATAACAGAAGAGGCTGTCTTAGATAAAGAGGGGAGATTTGATTTTTTTTTTCCACCCCCTCCGTGATTCAAGGCCAGAGCCATGTGAGAGTGTGGAAAGGAGCGAACGCACTGGTTGTATTACTGCGTTCGGCCATGTATTATTAATGTTAACGTGATCAAGGCAGGTGGGAGAACCCAGGAGAGATAGTCCTGCCTAATGAACACGGCTCTCTCTCTCTCGCTCTCTCAGCGGACGAGGCCTTGGCAGCTGTTACTGTTTCGGAACAAGGTGTTAGCCATGACGCCCGAGCGGTCCCTGCAAGTCCCGTATTTAATTTACAAATAATCTACAGCCACTCGTAATTGACACTGTTCTACCAGCAGTGCTGGGTGTCACACACTTCTGCTTCTTAAATTGAGAGGTAAAGGTGGCCCCTAGATAATTGTCAAGGTTGAAAACACCCACTAGACTCAGTTCTATAATAAACAACATGCTGTAATATGTCATTAGGGTAGTTGTGTGTTTATGTAAATTGATCATTTAAAAATCTCCATCCAAAATGTACATATTTCATATATACGATATAATCATGCTAATGTATTAGTGAATACGAATGCTGAAATTTTCAGCAGACTCAGTACTATTTACATTTTATTTAGTTAGCAAGCAAGTCCTGCACTACTGACCTTGCACAATCAATCATGACAGGCAATGTCATCACTAATAATGAGAGTCAGTAGTAATAGTTAAAAATATGCACTGGAAATCTCTATAATCCAACAGCTTTTTTCTTACCGTCATTCCTATATAGCGTAGTTAGTAGCTTAATATTACAAATTTTTAAATAAAAAAGAGCAAACTTCTGAGATAAACCAGGTCTTGGCTAATCAGCTACATTTGCTGTAATAAGAAAGTGGTGTAAATATTAGTTATATCTGAATAATTTCTTCAAGAAGCAGAAGATGCCGAAACTTGATGCCGCATCTCAATAACTGATATATGGAACATGCACTATTTATAAAAAGTGGGAAAAAGTAGCTGTGAAAAAGTGCAGCGCAGCATCCTTTGTCAAGGCCATGGCCAAATGTTTAATAGGAGCATCCTCACACTACCTGCAGCAACTTACAGCAGCTTACATCATTGTTTCAGTCGGGTTAGAAACGCGCACAAAGCAGAGAATAAAAGGGAAAGGAGTGTGTGTGTCCAGTGCGACTTCGACATAGACTGTATTCAGGCTAATAATGGCTATGAGCATTTGAAACTGAGTTACCACGACGGACTCGGTCTGTGTTTTTCCCTTCCCTTGTGAGTCAAAGGTCCACAAAGGTGTGTTTTCAGGTCACATACTGCCCTCTAGTGTACAGAAGAGTAATTGCATAAATCTGTGCTTCTCTCTCTGCCCTTAGGAAAAGACAGCAGAGATGGAAAGCGAGCAGATCTCAAAGAAAACAGTTGAGCATTCTGAACAACAGTAAATAAAATAATAGTAATATTGTTGGTGCACAGGTATTATGTATCTTTCTGTTAAGGCTTTTTGCTACTATTCATCAGAGAAAGTGTAATGAATTGATTGAGTATGTAAGCAATCTAACCTCAACACCTGACACATTAATTTATTCCTCTAACTGAACATGAAAGCTGGTCGAAAATGTTCCTTCTTTATACATCAGACACTACCATTCACCGTTGAAATCCTGTCTTTCATTCCTAACTTTAGAAAAATCCCTCTGTTGCTTTGCTGCAGTGGATATATGAAGGTTCGGCTCCAATTTTACACACTTTCTCCCCTCCTACATTTTTCAGCAGCTCATCATTAGCCTGTGTGTGAGGCTACTCATGTATGAGCTGGAGAGGTGAATGGGTTGCTAGTTTAATGGACAGCTGGAGCATGTTTACCTGCAAGATCTCCATACTGATCAGGAATTGGCCACTGCATGTAATGTATAACTAGAGAGCGAGAGAGAAAGAGAGATGGAGTCAAACACATACAGTCAGTACTCTCATATACTTGCATTTAACTGATGCTAATTGTCCTCAGAGAGGTTTAATCGGAGTTCGGCTTTCCTGTCTGAAATGGTGCACTACTCCCCCATTTTTACCCTATTTACTACAAAAGGCAACATGTGCTTGGGGGTATTTCTTTACACTGGTACTAGGTGCTTTTCACTGTGTAATGGACAGGTACATATAAGGTAAATAAATAGCATTGGTCTTTAAAGGGTTAAAAATATGGCAAATTTAGATGTAAGACAGTATTTCTTTTGGAGAAACATCAAATACACATTAGGGCTCAATTTTCAGAGATCTTTTTTAACCGTAAGCAACAAAAAGCAGAGCGTTCCTTCATTCCTTTACCTTAGCTAAAAATGATTTCTTAATTCTCCAGTCACCAAATTCCATCAAATATAATGTTACTTCAGGTATGAAAAAAACAATCCCCTTCAGACAATTACAAATTTAAGAGAAAGTATGCTCATTTTTGTACATTGCTAACAACCCAAATCAATTCCTTTTGTTTAAAGTGAAATAAGAATTATCTTTTAGTCATGTCTCGATCAGCAAGAGACAAATCAAACAAATGCTTTGTTCACACCAGAACCAACAGAATGAAGATGATCTTTTTATTGGCTTTATACTCTTCCTGCCAACAAACAAAATGTCAGATGATCCCTGTCATTATCTCCCAATAAAGAGAAATATGAAATGTCACAGGGATCGAAAATCCAGCTTCTAATGTGCTACACAGTCTCTACCCTGCTATTCTCACAATTTGTGTTTTTATATTTACTTGCTTTTGCTCATATTTTGTACCAACATCCTGTGGAAGCAATGCAAAAGCATTGTTTGTGAATAAAACAGGTCTGCCTGCTTCAGTGTGTTATTCAGGGCCTCCTCTATTGCTTATGTATTGCGGGAGGGCAATATCACACATGCTTGGTGTGTTGGCTTGAGCAGACACAGCCGATAGTGGCAACAAAATAGCAGTGGAATGCAAGAACCAAAAATTACCTGCACGCAACAGTGATCCAACAGACACGACGCAATCTTGATGTGATACTCCAAAAGTTAACTTTCTCAAGGCACCAAATTAGTGAGGGGATTTTGAATTTGTGCACCCTACTGTGTGAATGAAAGCCTTGTGTTCAACACTTCTCTGGGCTTTGTACTTAATCTAACAGGTGTAAAAGACCTGCAACCTTAGTTGTTACCTGCAACCTTTATTATTACAGATATTGTTATTATTTCTCTCAAATGAATCAAATTACACCCAGAAGAAAAGGTAAATATGCAGATTCATTGTTATTCAAAAGCCTTTGTTCTGTTGGTAGAACAAAAAAATAGTTTGCAGGTTGCACTGCTTCCTAACTGGCTTTATTATTCAGCTATTTATCTTAAAGCATATTATTTAGAAAAATAACTTAAGGGCAGAATGCAGTTAGAATTCAGGCAAGAGTGGAACCACTGACTAAAAGTTTAACTGTTTTCCTCAAACCGAGCCACTTGTTTGCGATATTTAGCCCAGTTTTATTTATTAAATGTATTTTACCAAATATTTGCACTATTCATGTTCATACAGATCAGAATTAGTACTTCTGCCCCTAGTTACTCAGATACTACTGTACATTTATTCTTAAGTATATTCGCATACCTCTATATTTACCCAGCTCTTTCTTTATATTCCTTATATCGTTATCTTAAATTTATTATTTATATATTACAAGCTTGTACTATAAACTAGTTATTGTGTGTATATTGTGTGTGTGTGTTCTGGTTTTGAGTAATACTTTTAACATTTTACCTCTGACAGTCATGTCTGCTTAGGATATTAACTGTGTTATATCACTGAATTATTAATATTCTGACTGGACATTTATAAGCATTGATTTTGGTTAGGGTTGTATTGTCAGTGTTTGTGTGGGTTGTTTTTTTTAGTTATATGAGCTGTCTCTATGTGTTATTTATATTTTGTTTTAAAGGTGATTCATGTTTTGTATTTGAATTGGTTATAACCATTCAAGAAAGCATTCTTTGAGTTACAGAAATGAAAATTGTTATTAAAGAGGAATTAATGAATGGTGTAGTTATAAATTACATAGTTCACAGAGTGATCACGGATTTGGAGTCTCAGGGAATACAATATGCACGTCTCTCTCTCACACACACAAATTTAGTGCATAAAAATCCCTGCTAGTCATGTTTCTAGAAGGTGGAAGAAACCAAAAAATATGAAAGGGAACCTGCACAGACTTGAAAGTAACTCAGCTCAGGCTGAATCTCAAGTACTGTTATTACTGTTATTAATATAAATAGTAGAAGTAATACATGCTAGGTTTAATGTGTATGTTTGGGCATCTAAAAGATTTCAGAAAGCAGTGCTACAGGCCTGGCTTTATTATCTGTCCACTTTCCAATTTATACAGGACATGCTGGCTTCTCTTCCCAGCTGTTTATTTTGAAATGAAAACCGATAAAGAGATCAGAATCCCCGCAGAACTCAAAGTAAGTTGTTTAGCTCGCTGTGACTCTTGTATCCAAACAGCCATCAGCCCCTCCTTGTTCAGGGGCCATCTCTGACAAAACAGCTAAATCACACTTCTCACAAAAATCTCTCTTCATCTCTGCACTTCCTTCCATAATCAATATGAAGGGCAACGCGTAGGCGAGGACGAGGAGGGAGGATGAAGGGAAAGCAAACAAAAGCATGTTCTGCAAGGGGAAAGACTTAACGCTGCTCCTGTCCTCACCTGTCGTTATCTGCTTCAGCACTTAATGAGAGCACCTCTATACCCGGTCACATCACATTTGTTTTAGACGAGTCCCTTTGAACAGCTGGGAGATGTTGAGCCCGCTTTGATCATGAAATCTTTCTGAATTCAAAAATAAGAAATGAGCATCTCCCTCTTTCTCTCTTTTTACACACACACACACACACACACACACACACACACAGTCAACTTCTTCATTCTGTGAATAATTTGTTTGTTTTCCACACAAGGCTCTTTGCCAGAATTTGCTGAATAATATGTAGAGAGAAAACTTTACATAAAGAAAGAAAGATAAAAGAGAAATAAAGGAATAACAAAAAAAATAAGAGAAGAAAAAAAGCTCATGAGGTTTGCACACAGCAGTGTGGGTTGTATAAAATTTTCTTCATTAATGCTTATAAATACAACAAAGGGGAAAAAAATAAAAGTGAAACTAGCCACAAGACATTGGATTTCGGCAGGAGGCTTTTTCTAATGATGACCCTTGGCATGCCATGGCGCATGGGACATCCCCTAGTGTGAGAGAGAAGCTGACGAAAATGAGCCCGTTCCCATTTCAAACAGAATATCAGCTAGATTGTGATCACAGCACCAGCACTGCTTTCTTAGAGCCCGTTGAGAGGACACAGAGTCACCTAAGTAAAAAAAAAAAAAAAAAATACTGCAAAGTGACCCCTCACTGGGCAGAAAGCATCTCTCCAAATTTAAGATTTGCCCTCTGCTGGCCGCTGTTACTGCAGCACGGTGACACAAGTGAGGGACGAGAGGGACGTGCAATGTACTCTGGCTGTTATTCCATCTTTAAAGATTTAAACCATCGGGCTGTGATCGTACCCTTTGATGTCTTCTAAGCAGAGATTCTCGGGTACAGGAGAGAGAGTGCAAAGAGATGGATAGAAATGAGTGGGCGAGCGAATGATTGAGAGAGAGAGAGTGAAAAAGAGAAAAGGAGGAGAGATGGATGAAAGATGGACGGGGTGAGCTGTGGAGCAGCTTCACGAGAAAGTAATCATCTTGCTCGGAGTCACAGTGAAGGAGAGCAGGAGAGAGGGAGAAGAGAGGAGGACGGCATGAGAGAGGAGTATCAGTGCACTCGTCCCGGCAAAGGGAAGATGAAAGAGGAGAGGTTGAGGCAGAGGCCACGGCTCGCTGTGAGCCCGAGATTACTCGCTCCGAGACCACAGGTTTTAACGCTTCTCCCACCACTCTGCAGTAAAACTTGTTTTTTTTTATTCTTGCAATCTCTCTTTTGCTCTTTCTATCTTTAATCCCTCTTTGACTTCAACACGCTTAGAAGAACAACAGATTTGTGGCTGAAGTCCTGGAATATGAAAGGTCATTATTTCGAAGAGTTTCTCAAAAAAAAAACTAAAAAAATTGGTGCGCAGTTTTCCAAATTTTTTTTATCAGTCTTTGCTGCCTAGGTTCAAGTAAGGCATTTGAGGAGCATCTACAAATCATGGGTAAATATTATTTGAAGATTTCTATGTATTAACACCTAAGTTACTGTATACCACGTTTATGTCAAAAGCAGTTTTTCATTACATTTGACGATATTAACCCACCTGAGCAGCGCAGAGTAGAGGAAGGAAAACCATTTGCAAATAGGGTTATACTTTCCTAGCATATTTTTTGCATCTCATCATTGTTTCTTTCAATCTGTGTTATTAAATAGTTTCACCTGACTTGGACTCTGTCAGAAGAAATATTATTGCATATTTTCACCTTCCATGATCAATGAAATGAATAAAAGTGGAATAAACTCAAGTGGTGTTTTTCTCAAGCAAGAGAAAGTGTCAAATGTAAGTGCAAATCATAATTAAATAAATAAACAAATTCTTTTTGTGCCACTTTTGGGAGTGTTTCCAAATTGCACAATAGCATCTGGATTATCTGTTGAAGGTGAAATTCTGTTTCTCTTTCTGGTATTTAAGCATCTTTTGTTCTTGTTGTTAAACTGCTGCATCAAGCAGTGTGTAATTTGTGTCAAAAAATAAATGTTTTAAACAAGCTGTGATGCACTGTGTGTTCTGATACCTTTCTTTCATAGACAGCATGAACCGTTTCAGCAATCTGTGCTACAGTAACTCTTCTGTGGGATCATACCAGAGGGGTTGATCTTCTCTTCCATGACCCTGTCCCCAGTAACTGATTCCTTGGACCACTTTTGGTAGGTACTAACCACTGCAGACCTGCAACACTCCACAAGACCTGCTGTTTTGGAGGTGCTCTGACCCAGTCTTCTAGTCATCACAATTTGCCAGAGTTTGTCAGAGTCACTTGACCATTTTTTCTGCTTCTAACACACTAGCGTTGAGTGACAGACTGTCTAATATATCCCACCCCTTGACACGTGCCATTGTAACAAGATAATCAGTGTTTTTCACTTCACCTGTCAGTGGTTTCAAATCAAGCAATGTGTTATTTATTACAGAAAATTACTTCTTCAAACAAAACTATTGGATGACTTTAAGAGCTTGGTTAGTGTAAATTATAGATGAAGGGTCATTTTGTTACTGTTCCTACAAAGAGAAAGATTATACATGTGTTCCTTTGGGAGAGCCTTTTATCCAAAGCAACTTTCAAGTGAGGCAGAATCCAAACTCTAAAACTGAACCGTTGGGGCTTTATGGCCTAGCAAAGTATTTCAACTGCTAAACTATCCCGGCATTAAAACCAGTTTCAACAACTTTCTAATAGATCTGTTCTAGCAAGATCTCATATGTTAGACCTGCTCCTAGGCCAACCAAAAGCCCTCTTCTTATCTACAGTTCTTAGTGATGCCTTGATAATCTTAACATTAGACATTTTAAAGAGCCTTAGAGTGCCCTTAGGCTCAGGACACAGCAGCAAAAACATTCATTTCGGTAATTACGCCAGCGCAGAGTGGACAAGTACATCTTCAAACCAGTCCTTTTTTTGTCAAATATATGCTTTATTATGGGCCATGACAGAGAATATTTAATCTTCTCAGCATTACAGAGGACAAGCGTCTATTAAACTGCCTAATGAGCTTTTCTTTTGACCCATTTTCCTGGAGGCTTTGTGCATGTTCAGCAAGAGGATAAGCACAAGAGAGATTCATGTGCCATCTGTGGAATTAGTGAACTTCTGACTTTCTGACAAGACTCTATAGGGATTGATTGCCTTCAAGTGAAACCCTGATTCACTCTTTTTAGTCTTACTGCTTGGAGAGAGGTTTTTTTTTTTCCCCCTGACCTTTTAATTAAAAGCAGATCAGCATGGAGTCAAGAATACATTCACATTTGAGTTTCGATATTAAAAATAAATACATGCATATACCCATTTGCCTCAGGGTTGTAATATAGCAGTATTTTCAACATGACTTAAACTCTAAAGCCAATCATCTTTTGCAACAGGATTTTTTTTTCCCAGAATCTAATTGTGAAATCATACAGTGGACTGTTTGCACTCCTGAGGCTTAATGTTTTGTTGTTTTTTTTCACCCTCTCTTTCACTTGTCAGTGTCTAGATTGTTTACATTGTCCTAAAGTGGTGTAAATTGAACGTGTGTGTCTGTTCCCGTCAGCGGCTACAAGTGTAAAGTGGTGTGTACAGAGGCAGACGCACATCCTCGATGGACTCCGGCTCCTTTAAGCTTTATATAAAGTGTTGCTCTCTGGAGGAAGGAGCAACAATCAATAAAGTAACACAAAGCCTCATAATTTCATTTCTGTTAAGAACTACTGTTGGTACAAAAAGAACAAAAGCCAGTGTTTTTATCACTGTCATTTCTGCACATTTATAAACCAAAGATAAATTGCTAAATATCTAAGAATGCCAGAATGTTGAAAAATGTGTTTATTCCTACATTACATCTTGTGGAAGGATGAACTGTGGTTTGTAAGAACAAAACACCAACAAACCAAAAACATTACAGTGAATCCATGAACAATAAAAAGTGAAACAAAGTAGAGCAGCAAAAGCAAAAATGTTTTGGTTTATTAAGATGCTTTGCATTTACATGCCACCATACAATGTATGCATGCAGAAGTGCATGGCTTAATGGCACAATGGTATAAAATTCCAGCATATAATTATGTTTTAGTTTTTAGCATAAGCAGACACCTTTATCCTGAGCAACTAACCAGTGCTGTCTATAATCAGGAAATATTAAGTCTGAATCCCCACTATGATTCCAAGGATATAATTCTTAGTTATTTTTCTGCTGCTCAGTGTGATGCTTCCTAGGGTTACTTTGGAATCTCTCCAAATATTTCTTTTATTCTTTCAAAACATAGAAAGTTCAAAAGAAGAAATATTGTTCATAATTTCTCAAGAGCAAGCACCAAAATTAAACCTGATGGACAATTAGACCCGTTTTAATCAAGTAGTTATTGATGGCACCACTGTGTTCAGATGATGTGTTCCTGGTCGCTCCACTTACACTATGGTCATATATATTTTATCCATTTTCAAATCTCTACTTTCTTATCATTTCTAATTATCATATTACATTTTATTTTAACTTGGATTTAGTTTGAATTTAGTTTATTTACATGCCCATTCTAAGGAGGAGTAATCCAGGTTTTATTTTACTGCAAGGTGAATATATAAATGTCATCTTGAATATTCGTGAGAAACTGGATAGCACCAGTGCAAGATGAAAACTCCGTAATCTGTAACCTTTAGCATCACATTGTCAGCATGACCTGAGTCATATCAGAACCCTATTCATTTGCATTAAGGTCATCTACTGTACCTGAAAATACAAAAGCATCTTCAGAAAGATCCATAAAGTGTGACTCTCTTGTTTGGTCAAAGGTCTCAATCAAAGGCGGCACTGAAAAGGCCATGGACGACAGTGGCGGTTCGGTCGCTGAGCTTTGACACGTCCTCTAAGCTGGAGAAGCGGAAAGGTGCAGCACTGAGCCGAGTTAAGGATCAAATGACAGCACAGATGTGAAATCAAAGGGAATGTGGTGTGCTTAGGCACCTTTACCCATTTAGAGATAGGTGAGGAGGAAACGGTGTCTTTCATTGTGGATGTAATGGAGGGAGTGAGGAGAGGTCAGGAAGCAATCATCACCTCAACACCTTCCATCTCAGCATGAGGTACTTCCTGACAGAAGCTAGATACCAGTTCACTGAACTGTCCTGATAATGTGGAGAGACAGAACGATAAAGTCGTGGCCCCTCTAGCACTACTGACAATGGAAAAAGTCTCAAGAAAATTGTTTTCACTAAAAGAAAAGAAAAGAAAAAAAACAGGTCGGTGCTGTTCACAAAACTGAGACAACTGTGCTAAATAAAAACAAATCCAGGACTTCTATATGTAACTGATCCACACTCGGAAGGGAAGAGAGACAGAGTTGATATTTAAAGATTTTAACACAGAAACTGAATTAAGAGTAGTTTTAAGAATTTGTGGTTAATGTCTTATCACTTTGTGAATGACACTTAAATGAATGTTATTCTAAAAGTGAAACAAAAAGATATTAGTGCAAATCAAAACTTGTTGGATGTGGTTGAATGTTTTCCCAGAACCAGGGGGACAAAATAGCTTAACATTACTTAAAAAATTGTATTAAAAATAAAAAGGTTTATTAACAGTACCTCATTAACCATAGATGAAATCCAATGCATCAAGGCAGACTTGGGTAGAGCATTTCCTAAAAAGTTTTGGAATCCATACAGGTCTGCAGGAATAAAAAACTGAAAATGAGACAAACTAAACAAGAAACTAGAAAACACAGGCTTGCAACAGACAGTTCAATTAAGTGTGGACTTAACAAGCAACAGGTGAAATTAACTCACTTCCATGGAAACAGAGAAACAAGAAGAGAAAAAATTAGGCTTGTGGAAGGTAAGAAACGAAACAAAAATGAAAGATGGACTGGGATTTATTCTGAAACTATGAACCACTCCCTCTTCACAGTAAGAATTCTGAAGGATCCCAATCATTACGAACAAAGATTTGAGATAATTCTACTGGTGCAATACTTGAACCGAGTTCTCTGTATCAGGCTTTCTACAATTTAGCCACCAGTCCTTACACTGGTGCAGTGGGCCCTGGGTTCCTCCTGGTGCATGACATTGCCTGGCTTCATGTGGGTTGGAAGGGCATGGAAACAGGTTTTATAACAGTGGGATCACCATGCAGTTGGTTTATCAGAGTTGACCCAAAACAACAAGTGTTGGATGCGTTAATAATAAGGAAGGGTGCAAATAAAAAATAAAAAAATCCCATGTGGCTATAAAGAGCTATTCTTTGTGGCTATTCAATGGTCTCTCATACTTTACTAGTGCACAGTGGATTGCTAGTTGGTGCTGTACAGGGGACAAGTGGGATCTTCAGTCGACCACAAAATTAAGGGAAGATGTAAACCACACATTGGACCTCACTGAATGAAAGATTCAAGTTAAAGATCTTTACTTGTATACATTGTGTAATTTGTTGAAAACAAAATGATTTGACAATGCTCAATGGAAACCAAAACCACACCAAAAATCAAATAGAAATTTTTAAATTACATAAATTTCATCACTGTGTAAGTAATGTAAGTCAGTAGTGTATATGGCCCCCACATGCCTGTATACACTCCTGATAATGTCTTGGCATGCTCTTGATAAGATGGCAGATGGTGACCTTAGGGATCTCCTCCCAGACTTGGATGAGGACATCTGTGATCTCCTGGACAGTCTGCGGTGCTTCTTGGCCCAGAGGATATCAATTGCATTCAGGTATGGGGATTGTGAAGGCAAATCAATGGCATTAATATCTTCGTCATCTAGAAATTGCCTACACACTCTCGTCACATGAAGCCAGGCAATGTCATGCACCAGGAGGAACCCAGGGCCACTGTACCACTGAATGGTCTGACAATGGCTTGTTTATAGAAACTTCTAAGCACTTCTTTAAGTCACTCTGGATAAGGATGTCTGCCAAATGTCAAATGCCATACAGGTAAATATAAATGTTTCATTCTTTTAAAATGAGCACAGAGCTTATACACAAGAGTTACAATGCATCAGTCAAGGACATACAAAGTTCAAGAGCTGACATCTAGCTGAACACTGGATACAAATGCTAACATAATGCTATATTACACAAAGTTCAAAGATGAGCAAAACAGATTCCCTGCAGTTTTTATTTATACTGCGATCCCTGCACACCTCGGACATCTTCTGAGGCCTGTTATCCATGAATATTGTTTACATTACTTTATGTAACTGCATTTATTTTAATTGCCTATGCTAGAAAAACTAGCAGTACAGATATCATATATGATGGACTCCTGACTAGCCTGTTTCCTGTCAACCAGAAGTACATGCATGTACAATAATTAAAATTCAGCATTAGTTTACCTACTTAAGCAAACAGATCTTTATTGATTGTGTCCTCATCACACATCAATTGACAGTGCACGTGCACACAATATTCTTTAGCGCTTAAAAAGCTATTGCTATGATAGTATTAAATGAAGTCCTGACAGGCACAGATCACATATTCAGCAAGCAGATTCCAGGCTATAACGAGGCCTTGTGGCAAGGTCTTTTTAGATCCCTGCGGCCCCAGCTATGGGGACCTTAAAGCCCTCATATGTCATGCAGTGTAAAGTCAGGACCTGTGGGCAGTGCCCTGATGTGCATTACACATAAAGCAAACTCATACAAACACAACAGAAATGTGCATATAGCTTTTGGCCTTTAGAATGGGAAACTCATTATATTACAAAAGATACCTATGGACTCTAAGGCCTGACCCTTTGAGAAGGTTAGGTATTCTTGGAAGAGGAAACTTACTTTGCATACTATTATGCTTGATCAGTAGTATTCAATGGAGAGCAATAAATACAAAGAAAACTGAATAAAAATTGTGAGCAATCAAATTCATTACAGGGGTATACAACTGTTAGGTACCCATGTGGCCATGAATTTTTCAGCACAAACATTTCTCCCTAAGTTTTTGCCTATAAATATTTCCGGAGGTCTTGGATGAATTTTTCATGGCCGAGTGGAGGAGATGAAAGAGGCGATGTTGGGATCAGGGGGACGAGAGCACCAGGCTGCTGACACAAAGTAGAAAGCTGCCTCACTTCCAATCTTTATCAGTGACATCCTGTGTGTGTTATTGCTGTAATTATCCGGTGCTTTGTCCCGGCCCGGCCCTCGTTACCAGGACCAGGTGGAAAGGAAGAGGAGTGAGAGAATGCCTGGACGTGAAGTGTTCAGGAGGAGCACAGTTTATATTGTATTCAGCTTGTACATAACCATTTTTAATGAGTGAAATGTCATAACAAATGAGCATGGTCACACTGTGATACATTCAGAGAAACCAGTGTAAGCTGCCAGTGATGACAGCAACATGGTGGTGAAACCCAAAGTTATCTAAAAATATGTCACAAATCTAATGAGTGAGAGGAGTTTTGTTGGATTTCTTATGAATGGGGTGAATAAGAATTTCTATGAATAAAAAATGGCAAGTGCTATCCTTTTAACCTGGCTATATATATATAATAGTGCAATACTATAGCAGCGTCTTCAGACTAAATGGTCAAGTATTAGATACCTGAGTGTGTGCCATTCATTCCATCGGTGTTGGATGTTGATCACAAATGTAATTAGTACAATAATTTTGTTTTCCCCTCTAGTTCACATTTCACTGAAGGATGCATTAGCAGAATACATGAAGTAACAAACTTAGTGATATACCAATTCCTCTTGGTACTGAATGATGAATGGTCAGTCATAAACTTTGTACTTTCATGTTGTTGGATATATAAGGCCATCAACTTTAGGTTGTTAAAAACCAAACTTATCAATAACATCAAATCCTAAAGCAATTTATTACATTTATTCCACAACAATAACAATTACAATTTAATTATTTGCATTAAAAAATATCTAACTTATTATAATTGATTAATGCCCAAGACATCAAACATTTAAACATTTACAGTTATATTTAATGTTGAGAGTGAAAGTTGTACCTGTTAGCACTTGTTGTAGCAGCTATGAACAATCATTCCCTTCCCAGCTTCCATTTATAATAATATTTGTATTATAGTTAATAATATAATACCACAGCCAGTTGCTACAATAAAAATTAACTTGAGTTGCTTTTGATATAAATGAGTAATGAGGTCATTTATATAAACCTGTGATTTGAATGTGATTTGCATGATATCTGTCACTATGGTCAGAGCTGCTATTAGAGAAAATGAATCATCACTATCTAATCATTCAACAGTGTTGTGGTACTGTTGTGGTGTAAAATATTTAGTGTGCAGAGAAAATACAGTTTTAAATAACTCAACTACAACTATCACTGTAGAAAGAATAGTTTTATGTGGTGTAAAATGACAGCAGTGGGGTTTACAGATATTTGTTATACAAATACAGCATTTGTTTTTGTAATTATTGAGGATTCTCCAATGGCACATGTTCAAAGATGATAAAAGCTGCAGCAGATTTTTTTTAACTTACTGCACATCTTGGGTCAATAAAGATGGAACGGTGGGTGATACGGCACCACCAAGATCACTTGGGCTCTCTCTGACCTACACATCACTATTTAAAAAAACTACTTGTATTTTTTTTATTCAGCACATCAAAGTACCAGCAAGAAGTAATAAAAACAATAATGTCAACAGTTATGCGCTGACAATACCTAATACATTTCTCATCCAAAATGTTCTCCATCTTCTTTTGCTACTAATGCCTTTAATACAGTAGGTGTGGAAGTGATAATTCATATAATATTCAAGATTAAAAATTTCTTATCACCATGGAGTCATGTTGGTATCAGTACAGCTCTGTATGGATGCAAATCACCAATTAGGCATTAAACATTACAGTGCAAAACAAGAATTACGGAGATTGAATTTCATTGTGTAGTTGGTTTGTTCATTTGGTTTCATTGTTCAAAAGAATAAGAAAAATAAGAAGAAGGCATTTCAAAGGAAAATGAAATTTTAAAACAGCAATGCTTATAACAAAAAGAAGACTGGCTAAAAATGAATGAATTCTTATCTAACCATGGTTTTATCTGCTAAATAGGAGATGCATGCAGTACAATGAAAGACAAGGACAGACACATGCCTTTGTCATGAACTGTGTATTACCTAATATCTGTAATTTACCTGGCCAAGGGTTCATACAGACATCTTTATTTAATGGAAGCATGCAGCATTCATAACATTTTGTATTATTAAGATACTGTAATATTATACAACATTAAAAACTTTATTAGCAAAAAGAGGAAGTATAATGTAACTAGTAAAAATCAGGACAACAATGTTTACAATATAACATGATCAAAAATATATTAAAATGGTGTCCTTATTCATTCACTGGTGCATTAGTTCAGTAAGCATTGGATCTGGTGCCAATCCTGGGAATAGTGGGCATGGGGCAGCAATACAAAATATCTGGATGAGATGTTAGTTCATTACAGTGCACCCATCTCCCCATAATGCACACAATTTAATGCATTTATTGACAAGAGCAATTTAGGGTACCCCATCCACCTACTGGCATCGATTTGGGCAGTAGGAGGAATGCAAACGTCCTTGCAAAAGTCCACACAGACAGAATTTCAAGCACAGGATGGAAGTGGGAGCTGTAAGGTGGCACTCATCTATGCTGCTCTCCCCAAGAAACATGCAGTCAGGTGGACTGGTTAAGCAAAATTACCCCCAGTGAACATGTGTGTGTGCATGGTTCCCTGTGATAGATCCACCAGTATTCACACCTCATGCAATGTGTTCGGAGGAGAGCCTCCAATCCTCCACAACTGTGGCAAGCATAAAGCAATTATTGAAGATTAGAGTAAATGAATAAATGAATCTCAAGAACACACTAGGTTTAGTGTATGATTTTCCAGACACAGATGAAATAAAGCAAGCAGAGTCATTTTTGAGATTCATCAACTTTCTTTTTCTTCACTTTATTTTAGAGGGTCCAGTTTATAGTTCCTGCTGCTTAGTAGAAGTTGCTTTGTAGAGTGTGTATATTGGACTATCCAAATATAGTGTTCCCAATTCTTGAAACCAAGTTCTAATTCAATGTAATTAACTTACATGATGTTAACAAATCAGTTTTCTGTTCTCTGAATCAAGTACGTCATCAGTGAAGACACTACTCTAAAACCTCATACCAGCTTTTCTCTGTCAGAGAGTTGCATCCCTGCCCTCTTTCTTGCCTTTTTTTTTTTTTTGCTCTTGTTCACGTCTGCTCATTTCGTCTTGTCCTCTATCTCTCTGCACAGCATCGACTCTTAGCTTCTAGGCTTCGGCGAGGCATGAGAGCCCCCGTATACGTTACTGATAATAAATTTATAAGCCAAACCTAGGAGGGAGGAGTATTAAACAAGCCGGCGAATACCCGCAGTTCGCTTTACCGAGCAGACGTATCCTTTTGATCAACCAAAATAACTCTTCAAAGGCCGTAAAAGCATGCTTAGAAAGTAAAGGGCCATTTGAGCAGGCGTGCAGAGAATCATAGAGGGGTGGGGGTGGAACAGAAACGATTCAGTTTGAGAGTGAGAAACATTCCCACCAACCTACGAGCTAAATCAGGCCTTTGAAAAACATATAGTGCTTTTAATAATTCAGTCTTTGGTGGGATTGAGTAGCTTCTTTAGCGTAAAAAATCTGCTATCTCCTGACATAAGATCAGTCCCCATGGGGCTTTCCCTCTCTTTCTGTATCTCTCTGAGTTTTTTCAGACAACCTACAATAGCACCTGATTAAGGCCTGTTCAACGACAGAACCCAAGATTTCTCCTTAACTCTGATCATTAGCAATGGAGCTTTTCATAGGCAAAAGGAGGAGAGATTTTGAACAGTTACTGGCATCTTAACTGGGGTTGTAAACTAACACTCAGTTGTAAATATTTAATTAACTTTGCACCCTGAACACATTCATATTTCATCACGTAACGTTTTCCGTGCAGTTTATTCTCCAAGCAAAGTGTTGGACTGCATAAATATTCCAGTTTAGCATTTTCTTTTCCAGCCTATTACTTACATAAATACAAAAATTTGAGTTAGCATTCCTCTGAGGGCTAATTTAAGAGAAAACACACATTAATTAATATAACCTAGATGAAAAAGAAGAAATCCCTGAATACGCCACTGCCGACCATCAGGGTTCATTGCCTTCTACAAAGGAAATTGGGATGATTATTGGAGGAAAAGGCGATTATTATTTTACATTTTCAGAGACTTGGCTTCCTCAGATTGGCAGGTAAGCTGGTCTTCTAGTTTCCTCAGGACAAACGCTGCAGAAACCACAGATGATTTAGAGTTCGGTGTCAAAGCAAGGTCAACAAATACACACAAATCATTCATGTTTTCAGTTAAAAACTAATTCAGACCTTTATTGCTCCTTGTATGAAAGATCAGATATTGCAGACTATTATATACAATGTATATGACAACTAATGAACAAAGAAGAACTAAAAAACAGCCACAAAAACAGTCTTTAAATATTTCAAAGTGTTTTCCTACCAGGCCATTTTTTTCTTCCTCTGTAACAAATGCATTGTCTACACTGCCTGGCCTAATCCATCACTCTTTGTCTGGCTTGTAAAAAAAAGCACTTTCCTGTAGTGTGTGTCTCATACCTGCAGCACTCAAGAGACCAGGCTGATGGACACTGCGGACAAAGCAATGCTACAGCAGGTCGGTAAACCCCTGCGCTCCTAAAATCCACTACTGCACTCACACTCCAGGCTAAATTCCTCAGTGGCGCATCTCTCCATCGCTCCTGTCTCCAAGGAAAGAATGGTCTTCGTACTAACCTGTAAACCACCTTATTTTCCTCAGACTACAAACCAGAACCTTATGCCCTGCAGGCGCAAAGTTATGATCTATGTTTACAAAGAGCTAAGTAGAGACAAATTAGGCAGTAAGAGCATTTCTAATTAGCAAGTTAAGATAAAATTAGAAAAAGAAAATGACGTGGTATGCTTTATGCTTCTGGGTATGTTAGATTGACTTGTATGCTTTTTTCAAAGACAGCAGCTGTATGTCAAAATGATCTTTCAGTGGGAATGCTTTATCCAGAGATCTTGCTTGCATGTGCTAATGCCTCTTTAACATTAGCATTAAACAGGGAATGTTTCAGCACATCAGTGTTTGGAGCAATTACGCTACTGTGAATGCATTCAAACCGAAGCACGCAGCATATTCCCTCTGACAAACAGAGATTTGATTTCTAAAACGCTCTTTTGTCTTTTGTCGGGGGAAAGAGGGAGTCTTCGCTAGAGAAGGTGGGCTGGAAGGCAAATCTAGGTGATGTGTACTCTCTCAGAGTGCCCCTGGCTCTATCTCGAGCAAGTAAGGTCTGAAAAGATCCCCCGCTCTGCTCAAGCATAGGAAATTAAGCCAAGCTAAAGATTCTCTCTTAAAGTGTATTCCCAGCCTTCTCTCTGTCTCTCTCTCTCTCTTTTCTCATCTCTTTCTCATCTCACTTCTCTCTTTTGTCTTTTTCATGGCAGAAGAAATTACAGATCATGCCATTAGAGAAATTCCCAGCAGCACCTTCTGTTAAGACCTGAAGGTCCTGGTGGAGTCCCACACCGTGTGATCCCCCAGGTTTGTTCAAAGGGAAAACTCCACCAGGCCTCCGGGGGATGTTTAACTGATCGCAAGGACGAATATTTAGAGAAACTTCTGGGGGGAATTCAACAAGTTCGGCAACAGCAGAGTTTAACTGTCAGGTACCATAATGTCTCAGAGTTCTTTCATAAAAACGAACAAAAGGTTTAGATTTTTTTTATTTCCTCCAACAACACAGCGTTACCACAGGGGAAACTTGCTGCATCTCACAACACCAAGCAGTGCACTTCATTTGAATTTAAAACACTGTAGCTAAGTGATTTAAATGGGAAGTTTATCAAAAATTATAGCTGCGTTGGAAATGTGATTCCCTGTTTTTCCTCTCAGTAGCAAACAGAGAGAGGGAAGGCAGGCTGAGGGTGTTTTTAAGGAGAGATGATGAATTATTAAAGATTGTCAGACATGGACGTAATGAACCATTAGTGAGTTTTTAAAATATTGGAAATAAGATTACAGAAAACAAGCTGGTTGTCATTGGTAATAATTCAAGCTGTTTAGGTGTTTTCTAGTCTGTAAATATACTGCGCAAAAAAATTGGATTTCACTGCACCTTGATGAACTAAATATTGAAGTGTTGGGTTTTTTTCCAATTTTATATATTGTGTAATTTGTTGAAAACAAAATTATGTGACAATAGTCTGTACAGGAGACAAGCAGGATCTTCAGTCGACCATTTTCGCATTGTAAAGTTTTCAGGAACTGAACAGCTGTAGAAAATACACTGCTCAAAAAAATGAAAGAATGAATTACATATTGGACATAATTGAATGAGAGATTCAATGAAAGGTAGTGTGCATGGCCCCAACATGCCTGTATGCATTCCTGACAACATCTGGGCATGCTCCTGATGAGATGGCCTAGATCAGGGCATCAGTGAGCTCCTGATACAGTCTGTGGTACTACTTGGTGGCTTTGGATGCTCTGATACATTGTGTTCCAGAGGTTCTTAGTTGGATACAGGTCTGGGAATGTGAGCGTCATTCAATGGCATCATTACCTTCATCATTCCAGACACTGCCTACACACTCTGGCCACATGAGGCTGGGCACTGTCATGCACCAGAAGGACCCTGGGGCCCACTGCACCAGCATAAGGTCCGACAATGGTACCTAGGATACCACTGTCTGGCATGTGGAGGTCTGTGCAACCCTCCAAGGATAATCCTCCACAGACCATTACTGACCCACCACCACACTGGTCATGCTGGATGATGTTGCAGACAGCATAACGTTCCCCATGGTATCTACAGATACTTTCACTTTCACTGTCACATGTGCTCAGTGTGAACCAGCTCTCAACTGTGAAGAGAACTAGGTGCCAATGTTGGACCTGCCAATTTTTGTGTTCTCTGACAAATGCCAATCGAGCTGCATGGTGCTGGGCTGTGACAGTTTGGTCAGAAACATGCACACCAGTACCCTATTGGACATCATTTTGTAGGTCTTTTGCAGTGTGCCTCCTGTTCTTCCTTGCACAAAAAGAGCAGATACCTGTCTTGCCACTGGGTTGTTGCCCTTCTACGGCCCTGTCCAGCCCCCTTTGTGTAAAGGCATGTCTCCTGGTATCTCCTACAGGCTCTTGAAACTGCTGGGAGACACACAAACCTCCTTATAATGGCAGGTATGGATGTGCCACACTGGGAGAACTGGTCTTTGCTACACGTAGTGACAAGGACCCTAACAAAACACAAAACTAGAGACAAATCAGTCAGGAAGGATAAGGAGAGAGCAATTGTTTGTGGCCACCAGATGCAAAACCATTCCCTTTTTGTGGGTTGTCTTGCTGTTGCCTCTCCAGTCCACCTGTTGTCACATTCATTTGCACCAAAGCAGGTGAAACTGATTCACATTCATTTATGCTTCCTAACTGGACAGATTGATATCCCCGAGGTTTAACTTACTTGGTGTTATACCAGGATGATTACATGTTTCCTTTTTTTTGAGAAGTGTAGTTAAAAAAAAGTAATAATTATAATTCTAAAAAGGGTAGGCAGAAATACACTGATCAGAAATGTCTGACCTTCATCTGTGTCTTTGGTTTACCTTAATGTTCTACAGTGAAGATATATGCATTAGTTGACATTAAGGATAAAGCTTAGTTGACATTGAAACAAATATTTAAACATTTTTTTTTATCTGGGTGGTGCAAAGTTATACTGGAGGGCCCTCTAATGTTCAGTCCAGGGATTTGTAGCATCGTGATGGTTGATATTTATTGTATATGCCAATTTGTTATTCATGATCTCCATTAACAATTCATTTTAAACCAGATTAGCTTTCTTCATGGATACAAATCATAAATACCTATAAAGTATCTATCAAGAAAAGCTTCAGTTGTAAAGCTCAGAGTATCCTTGAGCTTTGGGTAGAGTATATTGAGCTTGTGTCGGTTCCATATTTCAGTGAGTTTACATTTTGAATAATTCATCAACAAAATGTGAAAGTTTAAGAAGCCGTGATGTACCAACTACAGGTTATTTTGTAAAAGTAGTCGAGTCTGTGGGGTGCCCTTATGCTGTGTAATCATGGGGTGTTGTTCTGCCCTTTTCTCCCGTGGTCTCGCCTGACCTTCTGAGTGCTAGCCATGTGGATTAAAGCAGTCCATTTTGAGGCTCTTGCTGGAATCCAAACTCCATTATAGATTTTACCTCAGGAGGGGGTGCTATGAGGCCCAGGAGAGACTCTTTGCAATTTTACCTGTGGAAAAAGTTAAAAGGATGAGCTGGTCCTCCCGAGGGGTGGCATAAAGTGAACAAAGGTATCATATGTGTATGTGTTTGTACACCACGACTGGCCTGAGTGAAAATTGAGCTTTAAAAAAGCTCTGAAACCCTGAGCAACAGGGCCAACACCTCAGGGAGAAAACAGAGTTCGCAGAGTGTTGAGAACCAGATGAAGATTCCCATACTGAAGAAGGGACTGAGTGAACATGTAAAAGGACAAAAGGACAAAGAAGAAGAACTAGAGGAAAAAAGACAAAAAGACAAGGCCTCTGAAGGATAAAACTAACAGTTATTAATGGAAAAAAGTCTTCTCAGTCATCTTTTAGACCCTGTGTACTAACAAGCCAGAGACACAGACAGATCCAATCATGACACGTGTCACTTTGTGGTGACAGGCTCCTTTAATAAGTGACGAGGCCTCGATGCCTGTGGGAGCAGGAGGAGCAAGCGAGTCCTCACTCTAGGCAATAGCGGGGCCAAAGCGCCTGTCAAAGTCGAGCAACGGATGCCCTTTTTAACAACAACTTGTCCCAATTACAGCCACTCAGTGCCCAATTGGTGCCCGGCTGTCTCACAAGCTGCCAAGATATAATGACCGCATGAGGATCACGTGGCAATTAGCAGACCTTGTTGAGCTGCTTTTCATCACTGAATGTTTTCAAAATATGTCTTAATTTGAAGATGGTTGGGGATTTTCATGCAGGATTGTGTCTGTGTGTGTGTATAAATCTGAGATTCAGAGAGAGAGAGAGAGAGAGAGAGAGAGAGAGAGAGAGAGAGAGAGAGAGAGAGATGCCCTAAAGATATAATTAAAGCATAATTACTGCTCATCATCTGTGCAAGTGCTTACAAAGTGCCAACGCTGAATCTCAGCTCCTCTCCTCTGGGCAACACACACTAGTTAACAGATCTAATGAAAATGCAGGCCATCTCCACTTAATGCCCTACTAACACAGTATCCATTTTCAGAAAAACACAAATGACACAAAATCTACGTATACGATCGGATCCATTTTTGTCTTTCAGTGAATATCAGGACAATTGTTAAAATAAAAATCATATGCTACTTTTAGCTACATAATCTTTAATATGTTCTTGCCACAAATTAGCTTCTCTATTTTCCTGAACGAGACACATATTATCTATCCTTGCCTACCAAACAACAGAAGCTGAAGACTGCACCATTTCATCACCTCAGGCTTGAGTTTTAAAGTTTGTTTACTGCTGCAGCCTTTGTGATTACTGTCTCGTTGAATTCATGAGACACAAACTTGTCTTGCTACACACAGATGTGCTGCTATTGTAAGCTTCTGACAAGCATGTGTATTTGACACGGAGCTCCTGTCTCATTAGAGGAAACAGAAAGAACCACAAAGATGGCAGATATCTCAGACAGGACACTGGATAGTACAAGGCAGAAGCGGGTAAGGGGGCATCATGATGCAAAGAAAATAATGATGTGTTCTCTGTGGAGGAGGTGACTTGACTCCTCAGTATGATGACATTGCCATAACAGGCCTCTGCAAGCGACTCAGAAGCCCTTTAGACCATGAGATATGTCGGATTCAGACACCATAGGTGTGTCTATTTTTTAAAGGCTTATCCTTAGTAGCAGCAGTCTAAAAGCAATCCTACATCTAAGAGGTATCTAAAATTGAGATAGTCTGCAAGGAACATGTTGCGTTAGCTGATTATAAAAATTACAGTCCGTTAGGCATGTCTGAAGATCCCTCAGTCTTTGTTTAACATGGGCACAGAGTATCATGAATGTGAATCAGAAGGGTGCTTTATTGTGCTCATCTTAACAAACCGGTTATTGTACACGTGTGGATTGAATATTAAGTGGCTGACCTAAATATTACTAGATAAATAAAACATGTCTTTGTTCAAAGTAAGGTAGTCAGATTGTTGTAATAAACATAAAGCAATTAGAACAAACCTGCTTCCATTTATAAATGACGGACAGCTCTGTATGTCCTGGGCAGGTATTTGATTCATCGGTATGAAAATCATTAGTGTCACATGAATAAATTATCAGTCTACATTTAGGTTAGGTATCAAGCCTTTTAATTTATTATATTCATATCTATTTTATTTATAACTTATATACATGCAAATGAACAGATCTGGCTTGTGCAGTTTCATACCGATTACCTACTTTGCAAAGATACATATAAAAGAGTAATGAGTGAATGGATGAGTTGGGGAGATGAGGTAGGGTGAAGGGGGGGGCAATTTGTGTACTTTCAATACAACAGTGGACATACAACAGCTCACTGACACAAAACATTTTTAAAGGCATATTCAAAAGTTCCTCAGAAATGGCACAGCACTACAGGGACTAGAAACTAGCAAGAAAGGGTTTGAAAAAGCATGGCATAAGAATTTCAATGCATGCATTGCCCCACACACAATCCACACAAACATACATAATACTCAACAAAAACATTACTTAACAGTTACCATCTCTTTCCCAATATTATACACATTAACACCTGTAATTAATGTTTAACTGATTGATTAACACTTACTTTGAGAGGTACCATATCCAACTGAACTATTTTTGCTAATCTGACACCTTTACAGATCCTAATGTTGGATGCAGTCACATGGATTGAGTGAACACGTGTATATCAAGCATCGGAGTATGTTCGTTTTTAGTCCTCATTTTCGATCTCGGGTTCAGACAAATCTGAGCTTGTGTCGTCTTTGGCATCCACTACGAAAGGGTCTTCTCCCTGAAAATGACATAAATCAACACATTATACTATCACCACCTTATGTAGAACATGTCTTTTTATGAGCTCATGAGCATCAGTCACCTTGATGTATTTCTCATAGCGGATTTTAACAGTGTCATTATTTATTATGGCTTTAGCTGTCAGCACGCTCTCCCGTTTCAGCTGCTCTTTGTACATCTTCAGAGAACACAAAAAAAAGCCATATTTTTATTTCAACTGATTGAAAATGGATGGTTGGCACCAAATGGTATTAAACATTTGCAGCACACTCTATAGCGGATGTACCACTTTGGTTTTTAGGTGTAGAGGGGAACGGCGATGCTGCTGGACAGAAGCAAAGACAGCAGGAATGTAAATGTTGCAGGCCATACAGTGCACCACTTCCACCTTCCGCATGTAGTCATCCTCAGTCACCCCTGTACAACAAGAATAAGATTTGGAAGAGACTCCATCAGAGCACCATTCACAATAAGTCAGTCTCTCCAGGACTGTGTAGTTTTTTTAGATTGAAACTGTCAAAAATGTTCGATTTTGCTGTAATTTGTGATGCTACTTTGGTAGCTGTACTAATGATCAACACATGAATTAAAGAGGGCTTTGGCTAAACGTGTGTGTCACATGACGCATCTTGGGCCAAATCTGTGTTAAATCTGCCATAATATTGCAAAAAATGCAAGTCCTTCCAAATATAGCAGAGTTTTATTGATTTTGTTAGTTTCTGCAATTACAAAATCCTAAAAGGACCGAGAAGTAAGGTATAAAACAATGGGGATGCATCATTATAAAAATAAATAAACCACATGGTATGACATGACCATTATTGCCCAATGAGGTATTCTTCAATAAAAGCACATAATGAAGTGTTTATTTGCTATTTTGCTTTTCTTTATGCACTTAAACAGTTTAGATTTCCATTTAATGTTACGGAAATTTGTCCGTTATCCCTCGTGTTATAAAAGTTATAAACAGTGGTTCCCTCACCAGTCTATTGTCTAGTCTTGTCAAGAACGTAACAACCCCAAAATATAAATAAAAAAAAGTGTAAAGGGCAAAAACCCTTGTACTGAGGTTGACTGTTAAAGCATTGATGTGCCCTCCATTATGGATAAATAAACAAAAAAAACATTTTTTTGGTAAAAAGCATTACCATAATCAACATTTGGTATAATAAATTTTTAAATTAAATCAATCAATGTATTTGCCTTAGATATTCTAATGCATTAGAAGAAGTGCATTAATATAAACCTCCTGGCATTAATTTGTGAATTCAACTGCTCTGTTATAATTACTAGACCAGAGAAAGTGAATTAGGGAGCATCAGTCTAGAATATTATTAAGCTTATTAAAGCACAAACACCAAAATCTTATAAGGGCATTTTAAGTCCATCCATGGAATTCTTATTCCAAATCTGTTTCTTGTTTCATATTCTTAATAAATACAAGAAATTGGTCTTTTTTTGGAGGAAGGTGATGGAGGGATTTAAAGAAACTTTTTTAATTTCAAAGAAATAAAAATTAAAGGAACCCTACCTTCCATCACTTTCTGGTTCACTTTCTGTTCTGAAAGGCTGCGCAGCTTGCACAAAGCAGACACTGTCTTACGAAACTTGTGTACCATGCAGTCCTTTGGCAAAAACAACAAGAAGATCAAACGATTACATACAAATGATTACCTAAAAATAAATTACAAACACATACTGTGCAAAGGTTTTCAGCATGTCACAAAATGCTGTAAATTAAGAATGCTTTCAAATATATATATTTTAATTGTCTATTATTTATCAATTTACAAACTGCAAAGTAAGCGAACAGACGGAAATACTAAATAAAATCAAAATTTGGTGTGTCGAACTCAGAACAAGCATCAGTTTTTACACTTGCACACTTTGGTCTTACAATATCCCTGACTTTGTGCAAGTGTACAGAGTAATTATACCAAGCAGGTGCTAATGGTCATCAATTTCATATGTAGGTTGCAACACAGTCATTAAGTGAAACAGAAACAGCTGTGTAGAAGGCTTTAACTGGGTGAGGAACAGCCAAACACTGCTACTAAGGTGAGGTTGTGGAAGACAGTTTCATGTCACAGGTCATACACCATGACAAGACTGAGCACAGCAACAGGACACAAGGTAGTTATACTGCATATGCAAGGTCTCTTCTGGGCAAAGATTTCAAAGCATACTTTTAATGTTATTAGATGTACTGTTGGGCAATGTTGAGGACCACAGACGCAGTGGTCAGCAAAGGAAACTTAATGCAGCAAATCAAACGCACATCATGCTTACTTCCCTTCGACATTGGCGGATGTCCAGCAGTGCCATCAGCAAAGAACTGGCAGAGACCAGTGGGACCCGGGTGCACCCCATCTACTGCCTGGAGAAGTCTGGCCAGAAGTGGCTTTCATGGAAGAATTGCAGTCAAAAAGCCATACCTCCAATGTGGAAACAAGGCTAAGTGCCTCAAATATGCATGAAAACATAGGAACTGGGGTGCAGAAAAATGGCAGCAGGTACTCTGGACTGAGGAGACAAAAGTTAAAATATTTGGCTGTAGCAGGAGACGGTTTGTTCACTAAAGGGCTAGAGAACGATACAATGATGTGTCTGCAGGCAACAGTAAAGCCTGGTGGTGGTTCCTTGCAAGTTTAGAACTGCATTTCTGCAAATGGAGTTGGAGATTTGGTCAGGATTAATGGTGTCCTCAGTGCTGAGAAATACAGGCAGATACTTATCCATCATGCAACACCATCAGGGAGGCATCTGACATATAGCCAATGCCATTAAGAACTAAAGTAGAGAAGAACAAGGAGTCGTGAAAGTGATGGTTTGGATCCCATAGAGCCCTGATTTCAACATCAAGTCTGTCTGGGATTACATGAAGAGACAGGAAGACTTGAAGCATTCTACATCCACAAAAGATCTGTAGATAGTTCTCCAAGATGTTTTTTAACAACCAACCTGCCAAGATCCTTCAAAAACTGTGTCTAAGTGTACCTAGAAGAATTGCAGGCGGTCACACCAAATATTGATTTCATTTTCATTTCTCTTCTGTTCTATTTACTTTCCACTTTGTTAATTGATAAACTAATAACCTATTTGTTTAAAGCATTCTTACTTTACAGCATTTTTATATATATAAATAAAGGACTCTTACATGGAGAAAGCTAATGACCCGGTCATCAAACTTGGCCTGTCTTCGAATGTAGTCCAGTGTTTCGTGGTGATATGTGCTTCCAAAGTGCTTCTCAATGTCTTTGTCTTCAAACGTGCGAAATTTACAAAAGGCACATGTGAAAGCTAATCTAAAGAGAAACAAATCGTTTTTGAACAGTGAACAATGAAGTGAGATTGAGGTGATGTTAAAGCAGTAGAGTACAACAGTACAACAAAAACTAAACCCCCAAAACATAAACTAAACCTTTGGGGCTGGAGCATTTAGTGTGTTACTCAATTATAGCACAAACTTTGCTGGGTACTCAGGAGGTACTCAATAAGCTAAGATCAAATCCATGACCAAGTCTCAGTTTTTATTACCTGTGCTTGTCTCCATATTTTTCACAGTTCTTCTCTCGTCTACGTCTTCTCTTCTCTCTGACTCGAACACGCTTCTCCTCCACTGATGACAGAACACACAGTGAGGGGATAAACACTGAACTGAAACAATTTCCAAAATAAAATGTAGAGATTAAAGAGGAATACCTAAGTAGAACACCCTGATTTGCACAGGAGTTAGTGCTAACTTCATCTTACAATCATTTAATATGAATCACTTTAGCACTTCTGGATTAAGTAGTCCAATGAAATTGACCACAACCCCAGAGAACATGGAACATTACATACCAGCTTCTGTTCCTTTCACATCCTTTCCATCAGAGGAAATATGACTGTCCTTTAAAATGTATAAATAAAGTAAACAAAAATACATGTAACAAGAATAAGAAATAATAAAGGAATGTCATTATACATACCTTTGAAAAATTCAGTCCTTAGAATGGGAAAAATGAGGAAATAAATATTAATACAACACATTTGAGTCTAAAAATATCTAAAACAAGTGTCCATTTTATCAGGCAATCATGTGGCAGCAGCACAATACAGTTAGAGGACAAAAGCTCCAGTTTACATTCACCACAAGTATTAGAGTGAAGAAAGTGTGATCACTGTGGGTTGGCTTGAGTATTTCAGAAACTGTTGATCTCCTTGTATTTTCACACACAAGGCTCTAGAGTTTATACAGAATGGTGTAAGAAAAAGAAAAAAAACCATTGAACAAATAGCAGTTCTGTAGGAGGAAAAGCCTTGTTGGTTAAATTAAAGAGGTCAGTGAAAATGGTCAGTTTTGTTTGAGCTACCAGAAATGAAACAGTAACTAACAATCACTCAACACATCTGTGGTGAGCAGAAAAGCATCTGATCATACACAAAACATTGAACCTTCAGGTGGATCAAAGACTACATCAGGTTTCACTCCATGGCTGTCATCATGACTTACACAAACTGGACAGCAGAAGAAAAAATAAAAATGACCAGTTTTCAATTGACCTAGCCTCAGATTCCTGTTCTTGGCTGACAGAAGTGAAACCTGATGTGGTCTTTAATTGTAGCCCATTAAATTTAAGCCTAATAGATAACCTTTTGGTTTATACTTTCTTTAAATGACTCTTTGAATGAATGGGCACTTCAAGTATCCAGGAACTTGAATCCAGTACAACAGCAAACACGCAGACTCACCTGCCCTGATGCTCAATTCAACCCGCTGCTTCTTGGCAAACTTGCTCGGAGGAACTGGAGCCATCAGCATCCGCTTTGTACCGCGAGATGCTGGTGTAGCCATGTTAGAATAAAAGCTCTGGATGTTACTGGCACCTGTCGACCTGAAAATCTGATGAGATGTACAAAACCCTACATTTTATCTACACTTATTATCCATTCTATCAGACTGTGCAGGTATACAATTACGGAGTTCTTCCTATATCTTTGACGCCTCATTGATTCTACATTTTTCAACCTGTGAGCAAGAAATGTATGAAAAGCCACTACCTTAACGGATATATTCCTGTGCATGATTAGTCGAATGGATCTTTTTTATTAGATCACATGACAAATCTATGGTATAAAGGCATCCAGTGGCCAAAAAGGAAAAGAACGATGACCTGGAAAAACCTTGGGCAAAAGGAGACTAAAATGTGGCTAGCTTCATACTTACTCCTATACTTGATTAGATTCTTCTACTGGCTAAAACAACACTGAATCACACGTGTGGTTGATTTTGTCATCTGTTCCTGCAGCTTTACATTCTCTCTCTTCACAGCATCATACTCACCCCTCTGCTTTTCGCTCTACACATTGCAGCAGTATCTCCTCCTCTCCCACGCGAGCCAATGGGTCTAGGCTTCGTGCATGGTGTGTCAAATAAAGTGGATGAGCTTGAGATGTCACTGAAGGAGGTGTACTGACTGCTATCACTGTCTGAAAATGGGGACCTGGACCTCCTAGAGGAACCTAGATAAGGCAAACGGCAGTCTAACAGCATATCATCCATCAGACCAGTGGTCTGTGTGCCATCACAGGAACTTCCGTCATGTCCAGCATTTGGGGCTCCAAGACCAAAGAATTCATAGGAACCGTAGCTGAGGGAAGTGTGTGAAAAACAGAATGAAAAACAATATTGGCCATATTACTGCAAACCTGCAAAATAAATAATGAACTAAATAATAATCAGGATTTGACAATATGACCATCTCACCTTATCTCAGAAGAGCTGGATGGGAACAATCTGAACTGTTGCCAACCATCACACTCCTCTAATGGAAAGAGAAGACAAAGATCTTTATGATGTTCATTGATATACATATAAAGCAACCTTGCATGTGAGAAAGGCAATATATATATATATTTTTAAAAGTCAATACAAATCAATATGCATCATCCCAATTTCACAACTAATTTGCATTGTTAAAAAAAGTTGTATAAAATGTATTGCCATGGTAATATTTGCTCATAATTTTCTCTCACATAAGACCATATGCAAATGTATTATTATTATTATTATTGTTATTATTATTATTATTATTATTATTATTATTATTATTATTACTACTACTACTACTACTAATAATAATAATAATAATAATAAACGTAGAAATGTCAGTGGCTCAAACAAGAAAAATACATATAAGACCGTAATAATACCAGACACTGGATCAGTACACAATAAAGATAAGTAACTAAAATGGCAACAGTAAACTTTCTGCATGTGTGAGAAAGAAAGCGAGTGAGATAAATAAATGACAGATGGCCTTGCCTGCATCTTTGCAAGGTGTTGACAATATTGATGATGCTCCATCTGCATATCTTAAAAAACGTAAATTAAACATTTGGCTTTCACAATATAACATTTCCACAACTGTAAGATGTTTTTATTAACAAAACACAGGGGCAAAGAACCTACTTTTGAAAAAGACCATAGGACTCTTCAAATGATCTTGGAGCAATTTCAGAGATCTTTCCTCTTGAATTGCCAGACATCATTACCCTTTACCTTGGATCAAGTATCTACTGATCTAAAGAAAACAGGAATGTATTATTATTTGACTCTGTCTAGCTTCTGAACATTCACATCAAACATCTAGGCCAAGATCTTACCAGCAGGGCTTAACATGAGTTAAGGACGCTGCTTAGCTAGCCAAACAGTAAAAAATCAATCAAAAAGTCCAATAAAGCAGAGGCATTTAACTCATCAGAGGGTTAGCTCAGAGCTACATAAACAGCAATATTCAACACAATCACAACAGCTAACTGTTTCTTTCACTTGAATCCCACAATGCACTGCTGGCTTCTCCCCAAACCAACACACCTGTCTTAAATCATCAGCTGATGACTCCAATCAGAGCAGTTAGCATAGAGACACAGTGTGCTGGAAAACTATTCATACCAGTAAACCAACATAGAAGCTTTATTTCATTCAATCCACTGGCATCTAGGCCAATAAAGTGTTCTTCAGCGTGTCCTTTAGAGGAAATCCTTAAAGGTGCTATGTAGAATCCAACACCTGATTAAACTTTCAGAAAGAATTTAAAGAAATAGCACCTTTGCCTTGACCTTTTAAAATGTAAAGAACTCTTAACCATTTTTTTATTATATAAACCTGCACCAATGTGTCAGTATCTCAAAATTTAGCACCAGTATACTCACTTTAAAGGCCTGTCCTGAAAACTAACATTAGTAGTGTTTACTACAACGGATCTAAACGTTAGAACACAGTTTATGTATTTTCAGACATTACACAAGGTTATTGTCGAAAGGATACATAATGCTTGTTAATTTTAACCTGTAATAAAAGACACGTCGCTTACTTTTACTATATTTTGAGTCAGGCCGCAGCGCCGCAAATATGCAGACTGTATAAGATAATTGGAGCTGTTTGTCATGACACAATTTGTCCGCAAGAGGGCGCGCCAACCCCAAAATCAAGCCAGGTTAATCACTTTATGCACATGAAAACAGGTGTGCTGTTTATTCCTGCAGTGACATATTTCTCATCTTAACATAAATGTTCCCTTCTTATTAAACGGGTGATGATTTTATTTAATATATACTTTTTGTCAAAATAATGGAAAATTAAGTTTCTTCCCCTTTTACACGCTTTTGAAGGCTACCCAAAAGCAAGTTTTCTACAAGTTAGAGAATCTCTGCTTCAGGGGGAGACTTCAGTATAGTGCTGACTGAAAAATCTAAAATTGTGAAAATAGAGAGACGCTTCTGTCTAAAATGAAGTGACGCAAATGCTTTAAAAGCATCTTTAAAATTTTATACAGATTTTATACATTTGTCACATGTCTAGGTATAATCTGAAGATGAGAAGGATGTTTCTGGATTTGGCTTAACATCTGTATGTCTAGCATATATGTGAGTGTTTTTAAACCACTTGTTTGTTTGTTTGTTTGTTCAATTTAGAACATCCACAACTACTTAGATATGCCATTGTTCCCCTGATGAATAAAAGACAAACCGTCAACCGTGTTTTGGATAATTGTGATGGAAATATGGTGTCATGTTATGTCTATTGGATACCATTAAAGACTAATGGAACGCCTTTAGCAACTTGATCACATGTTGGTATCGACACCAACAGGAAACATTAAGACATTATTAAGTATCCAGATTCCATTAAATTTCTACAATGGTTTCTTTGGTTTGATGATAATGATTTAATGATTTACACTGACCAGGCATAACATTATGACCACCTGCCTGTCCCCTTTTTGCTGTCAAAACAGCCCTGACCCTGATCATGCACTGTGTATTCCAACACCTTTCTATCAGAACCAGCATTAACTTCTTCAGCAATTTGAGCAACAGTAGCTTGTCTGTTGGATTGGATCACATGGGCCAGCCTTGACCCTGTCTCCCTGTTCCTTCCTTGGACCACTTTTGCTAGATACTGACCACTGATCCAGTCGTCTAGCCATCACGATTTGGCCATTGTCAAACTCACTCAAATCCTTTTACTTGCCCATTTTTCCTGGTTCTAACACATCAACTTTGAGGACAAAATGTTCACTTGCTGCCTAATATATCAGACCCACTAACAGGTGCCATGATGAGGAGATCATCAGTGTTATTTACTTCACCTCTCAGTGCTCATAATGTTATGATCTGTGAATATAATGGACTGTGGCACAAAACACACTACGAAAACATTTTGGAAATCATTTAGAAATAGATTCAACGGTTAACAGCTGCTGTTAGAATCGTCATTTATAGTTGAAATCTAATTAGAGTTTCTTTCCATTTTTTTCCAGCAAGATTAATAAGTAATTATCATTCTATTTATTCTTAGTGTGGGTGGATTTTTTTCTCAGTAGGAATGATTTGCTTTGAGTACACTATAGAGTCAGAGAAGCATTATGATGGTGGGCTGAGCATCACCAAATTTGTCTTTCTTTTAAATGAATCAAAATAATAAAATATTACTAGTGGTTACACTCTTGACAAAACAATTACGATTACAAAACAATGGGAGGTGGTAGCTTAGTGGTTAAGGTGTTGGACTACTGATTGAAAGTCTGAACTAAACTCAAGTCCACCAAGCTGCCACTGCTGGGCCCTTAACCCTCAATTGCTCAGTGGAATAAAATGAGATGATATGTAAGATGCTCTGGATAGGGCATCTGCCAAATGCCAGAAATGTAAATGAAATCTGGTAGCAGTGATGCTTCACAGTTCCAGGGTTCCTTGTTAAATTCTGCGCTCATGTTCATGTTACTGTCTGTGCAGTTTCAGTGCTCACTATGTCCATGTGGATTCTCTCTGGCGTCTCCGGCTTCCTCCCACCTCCCAAAAACATGCTGGTAGCTGGATTTCAAATGTGTGTATTTGCTGTGTGCTTTGGATGAATGTCAGTAACTATTTCAGAGAGATGGTTGCCTTTTCAAACCCATATTACTTTGTAGAAAATTTTAGAATTGTAGAAGATTTATCATAACATAGTACTGGCCTATCTCTAGTAAAAATATGCAAAAATGTAGGTAAGGAAGTATGTAAATAAAGAGCTTAGGAAGTTTGGTTATGATATCATGGAGTAACATATCAAAATGATAAAACATCACAGGATGTCTGTACCTCACGAAACTGTGTGCAGTTAGTACACTGAGGAATTGCTGTGTGCCAGTGACATCAAGTCATCAAGACAATAAACCCCAAAACCTAATTTGCAATCCCTACTCACTGTCTCGGCAGACCACGCAAAATGAATTTCCTTTCCTGGTTCTTTCAGCAATCCCATTCTGCTGGAGGAAGTACCAGTAATATGAGTGCTGTAGGCAGACTCTTGTCCAGTGTGCTACGGATGTAAGACATGCCAGAATCCGTAGAATGACTGTACATAATCAACACAGACCAAACTCTTTGTGCAGACTGCTTACAAATTACTCAATAAAATATTAAATAAGACTTTTATTATGAAATGACCTCTTACATAATTAGATGCTGTGTGACCCAGGAAATGTATGGTAACTGGAACTGTGTGGATATGAGAAAAATGAGTTTATATGTAGCTTAGGTGTATTTTGGGCTCAACTATGTCAATGCAATGCTAAAAGTGATACAACAATCAGCTAATAAGCTCACTATCCACTGAAAAATTGGGTAGAGAAAAGCTAACAAATTGTTCACAGGCTTTAGTCAGTGACTGCATACCTACGTGTGCCTTTATGGAAAGGTTAACTGACACCCTGTAAAGTTATGTTTATTATCCAGTAAAACTCACTAGTAAAAGATGACATTAATCTGGCATGACTGGAAAAACATGCACCAAATTAGCATTTTCTGAAAACAGTGAGGAACAAACCACAAAAGGACGTGCTGTTATAGGAAAATAATCAGCTTCAGGGTTGTAACAGTGATATCGAGTGTCCTGATTGTGCTTTATTCCTCTTATACCACAATCATGTATTTATTGAAGAATAAACAGCTACAGAATAAATATAGCTACACATAATGATGAACGTCTGCGTTATCGCTTATGTCGGTGCAGCTATACACCAGACTTTCCTCTTTGTCTTTCTTGGTTTAAAAGACAAAGAAAAGGGAACATGTCATGTTACCAAGCAACTGGAAAGCGTGAAGTCTTCTGTCCTGAAGCTTTTCTGAGCATTTAGATTCAGATCTGAGAATGTGGTAGAGCATAAATTCAATATTACATTCAAAGATCGTAATTGTAATGAGCATTCACAGAATATTAGGGAATATAAATAACCCAGTTGTGACCTGCACAATATCCGTATACTAATTTTAACATGTGCAAAATGTTGATTTCACACAAATGACTTCCTGTTGTGTTCGATTCATCCAGTCACCTTCGGATGCTTAAGATTTGACACTAACTTGCAGCTGTATTGCACTCATAATTTTATGAATATGTGATATTATATGTTGAACATTGTCATGTATATTTGTCAAGTTCATGGGTAATTTCAACATTTAGTTCCTCAAAAGCCTGCGGTATGCAGCTGAAGTTGCATATAGTGCAGCCTAGTAACTGAAAACCGCACGTGAACTGTTTATGAAGCAAAAATTTATAAAGTACAAGCATTTGAATTCCCACTTAGAGAAACCAGTACAATGATTAGCAGTAGGTTTTAACATAAATTCTGGACTTATACATGTCTTCTGGCTAACATGTACAAGTAGAATAGTAGAAGAATAAATATAATTACATTAATTTGTATGCTGAAGTATAATGAGCAGCAAGGACCATGCATTGGTGCACTAATGGTTCCTTATAATATGTTGTCATACATAAAGCTCAGTTTTTTTTGTTTTTTCATTTTCCTGATTTTTTCCAAAAATGAATAAATACAGTCAGTACTCGCACCACAATGTGGATTGTGCTGTGTGGAAAGCTGTTAGTTAGAATTAAAAAAAAAACATGGCAGCATAAACAATAAACAATTGAAAAAATTGCAGACAGAGCGCTTTGCAACATAATTTGAAACATAAAATTATTGGCTTTGTATCAGGGAAACAAAAATATTGCAAACAGATTCGATCATTGTTCAAATTATTTCCAGTCAAATCACTAAATTTTGTTAGTACATCAGATATGTTCTACTGGTCTTCTTATTTAGTTTGTAGACAACAGAATCACTCTAATATGCTTAATTCCAATGGTTTAAAGCATTTAATTTAGGTGCAACACGTCCTGAGCCACCAGCTGACAAACTTAGTACAAGAAGAAAATATGCCCTCTTTGTATAATCCCATTCCGGTTTTTGGTCAAACGAGGACCAGCAGAGGGAGATGTAGAGACTGTCGTCCACTAAACTCCTAGATTCCATTAGCATACGTCACATTACTTTCCTGATTAATGCTGTCTTTGACCTCTAACGGCAGAGAGTCGAACAGGTGATCCTCCACAATCAGACCACTTCGGCGCAAGAGTCTGCACTGTCCAAGCTGAGCTGGAAGGCGGTCAAGACAGTTTCCCTTTAACTCTAGTTGTATCAGCTGCACCAGCTGGCCAATTTTCTCTGGCAGTGAAGAGATACAATTTTGGCCCAAACACAATGTACGTAGCTTTGTGCATTTGAACAGGTGCTTGGGCACCACTTCCACCTTGTTTCCTGTGATGGCAAAGTGCTGGAGGTTCTGCAGGAATCCTACTTCTATTGGAATCACCACAATGGAGTTGTAACTTAAGTCCAAATATCTTAGCTTAGGTAAACTAAACAAAGGTGCAGGCAAAGACTCTAGTTTGTTGTGAGAGAGATAAAGGGACTCAAGGTTCTTTACTTGCCCAATGGACAGTGGAATGGTGATGATTTTGTTGTGCCAAAGTTTGAGGCAGGTCAGCCTTTTTAGATGTTGGAAGCTGATAACCTCCTCAATAGTGCGAATATTGTTGGATTTTAAGTCTAGCTCCTGCAGATTTGTCAAACTAAAAATGGCATGTGGTATCCTTTCTAGTTCACAATTATGCAACTCAAGATCAGCAAGATTCATCATCTTTTTCAAACTATTCAATACCAAGAGCTTAGTACCATCATTGTGTACCACAAGTTTGACCAGATGTGGGGCTAAATCTGTTATGTTTGTTGGGACCTTAGTAAGGTTGCTCTTTAGGTGTAGCACTTTCAGATGCCTCAGGTCCCTGAGGGATTCCAAGCCAATCATCTTGTTATTTTCAGAGTTCAGGTTTCCTACCAAGTAGAGCTCCCTTAAGTTCTTCAACAAGTAAACCCACTGGGGTATCTCTGCAACATCTGTAAACTTGACATGAAGGCACCGTAGGTGATCACGAAGAAAACTGAATGCAGTCTGCTCAACTTTGGAAGGGCAGTGATATAAATGCAGTTCTTGAAGGTTGATCATCTGGGAAATCTTTGCTGTTATCCGTGCTTCGGGGATTAGCTCAAGCTTCAATATTTCCAGGTCAGTGAGGTCAAACACTGCATCGGGAACACCCGAGAGCATAAACAAATGGAGCTCCAACTTGTCTTGAGCGTTCCGTGTCACATGCTGCCGTAACTTCTCGAATGTCCACTCGTGATTCAAGCTGATTTCCCGTAGTTTGTTTTCACTGACCTCTGAGAGAAAGACACCAAAGCGTTTAGAGTATAACTGGTCATACTGGTCTACCATGTGCAAGAGGAATGCAAAGTCATTCTTTACATCTGGTATATCACTAAAGCTGCTCTCCTCTCTCACCTTCTCAAAAGAGTACTCCTTCAGAGGCCGCCTGAATAACCAAAAAAGCGTATGAATGCATACCAAGCCATAAACGCAAATGATGGCAATGTAGCTAATGAGCAGCTTTTTCAACATGAATGCCATATTATGAGTACAACGGAATTCGGTGTAGCCAGTTAAATGTTTAACATCTGGTTTACAATCATGCTCAAAATCAATGCATGTAACAAATGTTGCTGTGTAACACAAGATCAAAATGAACTTGACTGTCTTAATTATAGTCTGAGCAACATAGAGTTTGTAGATCAAGTCACTGTCCTCAACATGCACACGAAACTTCCTCACTTTTTCAAACAGGGCCTTGGCTTGCTCACCATCTTTTTTGTCCAATATGGTCATGCTTGGAACCTCAATAACAGGCTTTTCAGTAGAAAATTTAACACTGGTTTTTCCCAGCATTGGTGTGGATGGGCTTGGACTCCCCTCCTCACTGCTGGTGGATAAATGCTTTGGTAATGAGAGTCCTCCGGTCATCCTTTGCTTATTCTCCTCTGAGTCTTCGCATGCTGTCTCAGACAATGCTTTAGTGGTCCAAGGGGACTCGAAACATTTCCCCAAAATTGACACAAAATGCTCAATTTTTGAACTTGTCTTTGGATACTTAAACCAAAAGTTGCTGCTGACCATGAGGACAATTGTGTGAATGAGAGCAAGATAGGGAAAGTATTTTGAATACCAAGGGAGGGCAATATGGTAGCACATCTGGTTGACAAAGACATACTGCTGAAAGTCCATGTTAGTTTTCACTCCTGTTGGCTGAGGCTGCATAATAGCTGGCTGAGTGATATGCAGTTTGTGGACAACTGTGTCCGGCTGGTCTTTGCCTGTTAAAGGTGCAGCTGCTAATGTCACTCTGTTTCCTCCTGTCTCGAGGCCAGAAACTGTTTCTGGTGGCTTCTGTGTGGTGACGGACTCTTTCCATGAATTTGGAACAGGCAAGCAAACCACCTGGTCTTTGGTTAACTGCATCGTCCCAGCAAATATTGCCACCATGAGCATTACGATGCCCAAATAATCCATGAACACATCCCACCATGGTTTCAGAATGCGATAGGTTGGCTGGATGTCGTTCAGAGAGGCAACTTCCGTTAGGGTGAACATTCCTATGGGAAAGAACAGAACACCACTGATGAGCATTGCAGTGACTGTTGTCTCATAACTAACCATTCTATATACCCATAATTAAGCTAAATATAGTTTTAGGCACACTCTTCAGTGCTAAATTAAATCTAGGTTTACATAAAGTGTGTCCTGTTTGCTTATGATGTAGCTCATGCTTAAACACTGACCAAAATGCATAAGCCTGATCTATATGTACATTGTCCTGAAGTATCCGACACGATGCAGATGATGATTAAAAAAAAAAAGTGGTACTATTAATATCTTAGTTATGCCATTTCTCATAAATCCAATTTGCTTTAATTTACTACTTTCTGTCAGTTAAAATGACTAATGATGATATGATTTGTTACTAATGAAGATCTGTTTTTCATTAAAAATGCCTCCCTCTGATATCTACTGACATTTGCATAGTTTTGGGCTGATTTTACAATAGTTTTAGGTAAGGCTAAATAATTAACTCAACTGCTATGAACTGTCTGAACATAGCAACCAATTTCCAAGACTATTGGTCTATTCCACACCTAACGGTAAGAAATGCATTAAGATAAATGCATTTATAAAGTAGTCAGCATGGTGTTAAGGCTTAGCCCAGTATCAGTTTCCATAAGAGAGCTCTTCACTTTGCAAAAGCTTAACCAACTACATAACACTTCTTGACTATATCTTCCAGCTGAAACTTAAAAAAACAAAAAAAACAAAAAAAAAAACAGATATTGTTTGCTGTAGTGGTAGACTGGCCAAAAACAATGTTTTCATGTATTATCAAATTCTGAGACATGGTTTGATGCCCGAGACTCAGCTTTTCCTCCTCCAGGCATGAGAACAAATTTAGAAAACAATAAACAATTTCAAATTGGCAAACAATTATCACAAGAACATAGTAGATTAGTAAGGTCATTTGTTATAGAAGTGAAAGAAATCCTTAACTTCTGAAAGTTAGTCTGAATGGACAGAGTAGAAATGCTCAATATTTAAATAACTTATCTAGGTTCATTAGCCTCTTTTGTATCGTAAATCTAGGATCTTGCGTGCAGACTGATCTAAAGTTTTGTTGTCTTTGTTTATGAATACTTGTATTAACAGCAGGATCTGTGATGAACTCAAAAAGGAACGCAAACAGCAAAATAATTCTCGCACTATTCAAAATAGTACTGCAATCATAAACATCTTTTAACGTCATGACATCCAATATTCCACCCAGACCCAAATTTGTACCTAGTCACAGTTCTGCTTGGAACGTACAGTAAAGGTCCTCCCCCACTTTAGTCTTTCAGTTAATTCTAAGAAAAGGATACCTTTCAATTTTTAACTAAAATTTCCTTTTAACTGAAGATCTGGTGATCTAGTTTCTTTCTAGTTAATGTTTGAATGGAAGTGGAATGGTATCTGTTTGCAAGTTTAATATGTTTTGATATCCTGTTTCAGACACATGTAAACTTTTTTATTAAAAAACAAACAAACACTCAGGTCTCTAATTCCACCTATTATTCCATTTTATTAATGGTAATGCCAAATCATCCTAATTATAAGTCAACTCAATATGGACTGTCACATATTTATTGCATGCTTGGACACCACAGGTAACCAGTAGTTCCTTTTTTTAGTTGATTCTGCGGTTGATTCCGAGGTGATGACTTGTACAATTATTTCCTGGGCTACAACTCACCCAGTACAAATAGCATAAAGAATAGCTGTGTGAAACACTACGCAGTTGAGGTCCTGCATATTTTCCACTCTCAGATCTGCTAAAGTGCATGTCAAGACCTGCGTCACCTACAGCAGCACATTCTTTTCCCTCACTGCACTAACTATTCAGGACATTACTTTGTTCTTTGCTTTTCCTTTGTAAAGTCTTGTCTTCTTTTGTACAGTGCAGTAAAATGGCCTTGATGTCTAGACAGTTGGACACAGGGCAGTTAAAGATGTGAATAGGATTTGCATGTTTGAATGATATACTCAAATAAGCCTGGCCAACCTTTATAAACCAGAAGGGAATGCGACATGTGCATGCAGAATGGTGTAATCTAGTGGGTGGTAGAACCCGAGTAAACAGTCTTACAAGTGTTCATTAACTAATGCATAATTAAATGAAATTATATTGATTACTGCACAGAAAGACAAAAAAACAACAAACAGAATCACCCTCATCTAACTATCCTCACTGGTTGATGTATGATTTGTTTACAGAATGAGAGGAACATGAAGTCTCTTCATTGAGACAATCTGACATTCATGCTTAAAGAAATAGTGTATTTTTGGGGAAAAAAATCCCCTGTTCTCTGATCAAAGAAAAAAAATAACAGACTCCATGTGAAAATGACTTAATGTCTATGTCTTTAAACACTCGTCATCTCAGTTAGCAGACTACTGTTAAAAGGCAAAACTTCTGAAGTTTCTGTAATAAAATAAGATGTCCACAATTAAAAAAAAACTTGAAAGAAATTAAGCTTACAACAGCCAGACAGACAGTACGTAATAGTGACACATACTTTCTGTTGCATTGTGACAATGGAGATTTTAGAGACCCAACTTAATTATCTCACTCTTTACACATCAGACTGGCTCATTATCAGTCTCATCTGCTGGTGCTAGACTCATTTTAGGCTTAAAAATGCACAAAAAATCCAAGAAGACTTGTTAGAAATACATGTTACAGACAGAACACAGTTTAAATATTTTGCCATGCACTATTGCACTAAAAAACCTTAATGTTAAAAAATAAGGCTTACAAAATGTAACATAATAGGGACACATTGCAAAGTACTATCAAATTATGATCAGATAACTGCTTAAAATTCACTATAGTACTGTAATGTTATTCTATTATATGCTGTTATACTGATATCTAGTGCAGATACGATGATGTGTCCCAACCAAAATGATCAGGATGAGTGGATATGCTTGGGGCTGTAGATAAAGTAGCATATTTGTCACTGATTAAATCTCTCAAATGCGTATGGATTATTAAACCTAAAAAAATTGGTCTGTATTGACACCATTCAATATGTACTTTTATTTAAAGTAACTTAGAACTAAGGCAAACAATATATTAAACAGTCCAACAGGGGCTTTCTTGAAATAATGAAATCTGAACCTTCTGGGCAAACCCTCAGCTAGCACTTCCCAGGGCACTGCAACTAGCCAAGAATGTAGAAAAAATACATTCACACAGGATAGATGACTATTCTGCAGATCCTTGCTGATATTTTAAATGAAGGTTCAGTTCTCAAAATTCAGAAATAAAGATGCATGGAAGAAACAAATAATCCATTAATGTTAATGGGCTGTGGACTTGGTTTTTATCATGTAAGATGGGCTGGTATAATGTAAAACACACAACTGTTTTCATTCAAGGAGTACATTTTTAGAACACTGCCATCTAAATAAGTGTCCTCAGATGACCAGACTTTCCAAGATCAGAAACAGACCATTTTTAATGTGCATGCAAGATAAGATCTCATGACATGTTATTTCTCGCTCAGACTTGCTAGCTTCTAATAAAAATTCCTAGTTTGTACAGGAGCACTTTTGCTCTCAAAACTAGTTCCTGGCCTTGAAGTACTGTGATTTACTCTATGAACCTTCACATCACTGAGTAAAATAACCACTGAGCCAATTTATTATTAATAACCATATTAATCACTGTCTTTATATCTGGTTTGAAGGCCACGTGATGTAGTGTGTATTATTATTGTCAATGGTTATTTTTCATACTCTACCATAGTGCAAACTCTTGAACAAATCACGCTTCAATTATGAGCAAAAAGCATTTCAGATGCTGCCGATCAGAGACAACTCACAAAGATGGACACAATTTTGTCACTTAAACACTTAAAATACATGCGGCCCCATCTATAACCATGTCACATGCTACACTCTTCTCAATCAGATGCATAAATCATCAGAGTATGACATCCCTATCATGCAGCATGGCTTGATCATGCTGTCAGGATATATGCTGCTGAAAAATTAATCTAAATGGAGCAGCTGGGAAATATTATTCACTGGAGATGTAAAAATATCTACACAAAACATCCGAGTGTGCATGGATACAGTTTTTCAATACGATAAATTTCAAGGCACAATGTAATATTATAAAATTATTTAATAATCAGTGACACAGCTCTTTCTGCCATTTTCCGGCTTTTACTGAGCTCTCAAACAGTAAACGAATCTATCTGATCACCTCTAGAAAGAATACATGAATACAGAATCTCTACATCTATAGATGTTGCAACTAATAATCAGTAAATTAAACTAATCTTACCAGTTCAGGTGTGTAGCGCTTACAGAGAGAATTGAAGATCATCACTGGAAAGAAAATCTCATCATCTGTGGCAGTGTTATGTAATAGCTTTAACCGCTTCATGGTGTTGGGCACTCTAATGTTGTAACTGCATGCGAGCGTGCAAACGTGGAGCCTTGTTTAACCCCTCGGTTTTCTTTCTCTTAACTAGGTCACTGGTTGTACCAGATGTACTGATTTGAGGAGTCTTTCATAGCCATTTAAAGTGACACAAGCGGTAACCAACCACAGCTGTTCGTGTACTTACAAGCCGATTAAATCGTTGTGGGGAACACCTTCAGTAGAGCACTGAGGAGCTCAAGCAGAGGAACATGATGTGGTCGGGGAGTTTTTTTTAGATCAATCTAGCAGTGTCTACAGGTCAATGTGTTGTTTGTTAACATAATGACTGGGATGGCAAAAAAAAAAAACTGAAAGTGTGCATGTTGATTCTACTTCCTTTTTAAAAACAAATCCTATTGGATAATTACATCAGGCCATTACAACATGTGAATAAATCCATTCATTCAAGTGGACTGCATACGTGTCATTAAAATGACAGTGTCTAAATCATAATGTAACACTTAATTTCTTGTTATTTCTATCTGGATACTGTATCACAGAGTAACAGGGTCCATGTGAAAACTTTTAAGTGCTGTTGCATGCTCCTGGGAAAACCCTGACTTTTATTTATTTGTTTGTTTGTTTGTTTGTTTGTTTGTTTAGCATTGCTTGTCTTGCATGATGACTAACGGAAATTCCGATTTGAATAGTTCAGTGAAATGAACCACAAGCAGCTAAAACCAAGGCAGTACAGCCTGCCTTGGGGTCTCTACTTCTATGAGAACAAGTGCTTAAAGCCATGCAGGTGTTCATCTCAGGTTTCATACCTACCTTATAGACCTTCTGAATTCTGAGTAATTTCACAGTAACAAAAATGAATAAATTCCATAAATAATAATAATAATAATAATAATAATAATAAAAGGATAAATATACAAAACAGCATACTCACTGCATCCTAAAGCGTATTCTTCTTATGTCCCACCATCCACTATCTCATTTCCATCTTGGCGTAGTGACAATACTGCGCAACGCAAAGCACAGCGCTGTCCTTTACTGTCCTCATTATAAGGGTGGGGGGGAATGACTGGAAAATAGAAGGACGTTTTCTTCCCTATTAAAGAAAATGACAATAGACACCATTTACATGTTGCACACGAGCACCTTGCCCTGTCCTCTGTCTTCTCCTACATGCAGTAGTCGGTACTAACCAGTCTGCACCAGTTTGCTGCCGCCTCCGCTTCTCCTTCCTCCAACCTCGCGTTGACTAAACGTAAAAAAAAAGGAAACACGCACCTCAGTCCAATGTAGCCATTTTTATCAAGCTACAAATCGTCCCCGAACACGAACATGTCGAGAAAGGAACGCGCACTCTGTTACATTAACAATACATAAATAAAACAATTTATGGTTACAATCAGGAAGTCCATCAGGGGAGGCGCTTAAGTTTACTAAAATCCGGGATGAAGCGCAAACGGCACCGTATTGGACATCGAGTGTGCTACGTAGGCTTCGGAATCTATTATTCCATGGACGATGGAGTGCGCTAATGTAGGGAGTAAGGAGTTATGTGGGATTCAGCCCCGGCACTCATAAACGAGTGAAGAGCAAATATTTCATGATTTAAGTCAAGATTTCTATTTACGACTAGTTACTATCAAAAAAAAATAAATTTGTTTAGGATATTTTTAAACATTCATTGTGACTCGTAACTCCCAATGTGAGGTAAGCCTGATGCAATATTATTCATTAATCATTAAGTAAACGCGTTTTGGTGACCTAGTTAACTGTTCGGATTTATTTCATTTATTCCGATAACAAAATCGGATTTGTTGCTTGTTGAGTAGAAAGCCCGACTTTAAGTACACACCGATCATATTCAAATATCTTTCGCCTACGGACACAATTACACACGCATACTGATAAAAGTGGTGTTGCATTAATACTCACGAGCGAGCGAAGGGCAGTACAGCACGCGCTCGGAAGGCGTTGCTAAGAGGTACCCTGTCCATTACAGGTGGCTTTCAGGCGGTTTTTTTACCAGGACTGTGAATGCAAGCGCCTTTGTTGAGCATCGTCTCCAACACCGACACCTCTGATCCGAAAAGAAAATAAAAAAGCAAAGACTACTAGGGAATTAAGTAGTTGATTTGTTTTCAAAACCTGTGTTAAGCTTGAAATCAATAACACTGAGATTGCCATCAATGGCCTTTAATCAGAATGGAAAATAAAAGATTATAAATTACTTCTTATAATTACCTTTTTAATCATGATAACAGAAACTATTTATTTATGGGTCAAACCAACCATTTATGTATTCACAAAGCACTAATTTCAGTAAGGAAAGCAGACAAAAAGAAGAAAGTAGTCAGGAAATAAACATGAAAAAAGTTTTTTTTTTTCTTTTTTATTTCTATCTTTTTTTTAAAGAAAGAATAGTTATTTTATGACAAGATTATGTAAATGAAGATGTGTTTGAGTAATCAGCAATTCATAACTGGAAAACAATGGAGATTAGTGATTGGTCATTGGTGATTGGTTATCAAGACCAGTGGCCATCAGTGATTGGTTGTTGGGAAACAATTATGATCAGTGATTTAACATTGGGAACATAGGCCTCAAGAAGTGCAGCTCAATCAGGATTTACACAGTTACACTTTAACATAAGGCTCTGTTTTGAAATAAAGCTGCTAAAGGCATGAACTCAAGTGACGAAGTTGGCTACATAGTGCAACACAGTAGTTGAACACAGTACTACAGAATAAAAATTATACATTTATTTATAATTAGAGTTTATATTAATGTAAATGTTGGGAAGGTGTACTTAACCCAGAGTTCAGCATATGACATAATGTCAACAATGTTGTTCATACCAGCAATGGTAAAGGAAAACCCACTTCACTACTTTAAATGAGTTTCTAGTAATATTTAGTTTAGATCAATCAACAGAGGTGCACGAGGAGGTTAAATCTATAATATTTACCACACAGTTCTCTGTTTTGAGAAAGTAAATATGTCATAATCTCATGAGCCGTCATTTTAACCAGACAGCTTGTTGTTAACAAAACATGTGCTTTCACTGATGCATCCATGTTTCTCCCCACTATGTAGTTTGAACGCACCAAAATCAAAAAATGATCCAATTCTGAGATCAGACATCTTAATTCCAAGTTAAGATGAATGCAACATTACGCTACCCTTTTTTGCTGGGCTTTCTGGGTGAGAGGGACATCATTACTCTCTCCCCATCAGTCATCAGGACACTAACCAATCGTGAGTGTCTTTAAGCTCATTGGCGTGGAAGAAGGCAGTTAGATATTTCATGTGCTCTGTGATGCAGCATGACAGACAGTTTGTAAAGACAGTGAACATGTATGGCTTTTGTCAGACGCCCTTTTCCAGGGTGACTTACAGAAGTACCAAGTTGGCTGTCCAAGTCTTGAAGGAAGCACTTGCTTTCCCTTACCCTTCCTGGGGTGGTGGTGGTTGTTCTGATAAGGGAGAGTTAGTGAATGGGTGGTAATTAGCTGATGAGCAAATTGGAGATAAATTGCAGAGAAAATCCAAAACAAATAGGGGAATGTTGGTTACTGAAAATAAATTGTGACATTTTATGAAATATGTGCTGTTGAAAATATTTGTAATAATTTTATATAAGATTATAAAACCTTACTTTTCAGTATTTTGGTTTTTGATGTATGTTATCTAACATAATTATGCCGTGCCGTAATGATTTTGACCAAGCACGGTATTGATCACTGAAGGCTTTTTGTCCAGCCAGGTACTTCAAATTATTGCTCTGCATGGCTTGAGCTGATACTACAAAATAATTAGCTGTAAACAAAACTGTATCCATGTATACATACATCATGATATCACAATACTATATGCTAACTGTAAAAACAGGTTACTGAAATTAATGTGACCATTTAATACTTTAGCAGGCTAAGCCTTCCACAATGAGAACGCACCCCCATTAACTGTGTGTCTTAGCAACATTAGCTATTAGACTAAATAAATATCACTTTGTATGATGTGTGTATGTGTGTAATAACCTTTTGTTTATTATACCTACATACAATATTCAATAAGGGTAGAATTCTAGCTAAAACTGACTATCTGGGACAGTGTCATATGATCTCTATATAAATACACCTGTTCCAGAACATACCTAAACAAACATTATCATAGAGACCAAGGAGCTATCAAAACAAGTCCAGGAGGATGTTCTGGAATTTCAATGCATGTTCTCCCCCTGTGCTTGTGGGTTTCCTCCCACCTTCCAAAACCATGCCACCTAAATGCAAATAGTAGGCGTTGTCTATGCTAAATTGATTCTGGGTGTGAATGAGATTATGTACGTGTGTGTGCACTGCAATGAACATCCCATCCAAAGTGTTCATGGTGACCTCCGATATGTTCCATGGATGGGCTATGGATTCACCAGAGTGGAGCAACACAAAATCAAATGATTTCAAAGAACCACATGGGTCGGAAGAATGGCATACTCTTTCTTCCCTGTCAGTCACAACACATATTCTGTGAGGCCATGAACTGTATGTGGAAGAGCTTGGAATGTTCCTCTGCCAGTTTCAAATGGTGTTACATGAAAATGTGATAGAGGGACAGCACTGGCCATACCTGACCTTCACATTGTCTATAATTTCTTATGTAGCCTAAGCGTGTAGCCAGATGGTTTTGAGTTTGTTTAATCCCATTTGGGTTTAAAAAGCAATGTTCTTAGGCCACGTAAAGGCAAAGATCCACCTGCAGGTTCTGTAAATGTGCACCTCAACCCTTAACATCTGCCCTTTCCCCTGCTAAACCACCAAAGAACAATATGAGGCATGGATTATTTTGTATACTGAAACACGATAGGCCCTTATATTTAATGATGCAATAGTACTGCCCTGTCACATATTTAATAATAATTCTTATAAGTGGCTTTGGATGAAAATGTGTGCAAAACAAAGACATCTTAAATGTGATCCTGAAACAAGTGTTTTCAGTGGATATATCTTGGGCAGAACTGGTCAGCCTTTGTACAGTTTGAGTGAGCAAATGCCCAGGAACACACAAAGAATGAAGGACAAAGAACAAGGATCTTAAACTCATTGTCTAAGGGTTTGAGCAGAACACATACTGATGTGAATCACACATTCCAGCTCTAAATCTGCTGTGCTGGCAAACTCTAAGCACACAGAGAGACATCTCGGCTTATACTGTTAAAATAGGCAGGTTTAAGCCAGTTCTAACCAGACGAAATACAAATGATCTAGCAGTGGTTTGAACCTGTTGGGGAAATAGGATCTTTGTGTATGTTTGTGTGTGTGTGTGTGTGTTTTCAAAGGCAACACAAAGGATATTTGCCAATAACTACAAGGAGTATCTGTTTAAGTACACAACATGCATTCAGTGAATGTTTAACTTCAAGTGATCTGTGATATGTACTTTTCATTGACTCACACTCATTCTTATGTATTGTACCTTATGAACAATGCTGTGTGCTGTATGAGAGCTTGGATTTTCCTATGGCTCAATTGAATACAGATACATTATTCAACATGAATGACTTCTACCAGTAATATATGTACATCCACTGTTGTTTTAGTTAATAAATATGGCCGTGATAACCAAGTCTTTAAAAAGCAGTTCATACATGATAAGTGTAGATAAAGCTAGACATTTCCTCAGTGATAAGCGTTCCTCATGTTGAAACACTGATAACTTGAAGCCATAGGCAAACAAACGTAGAACAACTTCAGTATAATAAACATGTCATGCGGTTAACAGTGCATGAATACAACTGATACGCTTGTCCCTGTGTTTAAAATGAAATAAAAACTAAAGTGCAGTATAACTGTTCCCCTGCATGTTTTTACAATCACAAGAGCCCAGGACTGAAGTGTTTAACTTTAAGACAAACACGTCCCACATCAGACTGAATGAAATCCTCATGCTCACTGGCCATGCTTAAAGAAAACGGCAGTGTTTAAGCTCTAAGTGCTGAATCATTGACTAGTACACCAGCTGAAGTCCATTGCTTCAGCTACGCTCAGCCAGAGGCAATCGTATTCTGCATGCAAAGACATGAAATCTCTAGCAGATTGAGGAATGAGGCTGTATTCTTTCATTATTAAAGCCCACTTTCCAAAAAAGGTATGCAGACACAGGAGGTATGCATTGGCAGCATGATAAGCACACTGCACCAGCCTGTAATAATTTGGCATCACACTGACAGGAACTATACAAGCACATTTTATTGCCCAAGGCACAAAAACATTTAAAAAAGCAAACTCCTGTAACAGTGGCAGTCCTTACAACCCAGTTATGTCCCTTATAGGAACAGATTATATCACTACCTTCAGTTTCCCACATAACTGGTTGCATGGTACAGGGAAAAGCTATAAAAAGTGTGTTATCAGGAAATTTCCCAAATTATTGCCACATAGTGCACCTCATTTTAACAAAATAACGGCATTTTATTTTTATTTTAAACCCCTAAGATGTGAGATAAGGGATCTGAAAACATTTCTTAATACAAAGTCTTTTCAGATTCTGTGGTCTTTGCTTGTGGATTCTTCTCTACACTTTTTTTTTTTTTAACTTTTTAACTTGCTTGAACTTGAATCAAATTCTGTGTGTAGCCTTTCATAAGCTCCTTACAATACTTTCATATAATAATTTTCCATATTGCTATTTTTTTTTAAAGCAAGCCTCCATTGAAGAAGTCACAGCAAAGTTCACCTGTTATCTTCCAGTATTGTGACAACTGCGCTTGAATTTAATTTAACTGCGCTTTTGAGCTGTGGAGAGGTGAAGACAAGGTGTTGAGAGGTGAGGAAAGTGCTTTTCTCACATACACACAATGTAACACCATGTGTTTTTTTCAATGGAGTCAGAAAAGCGCAAAATCAAAGTCTGCTTACAAAAGTTTGCTTTGAGAATTACAGAAAATGTATCCTCTCCACAATGAAAATTTAGAATAGTATTATAGTGATTGGGGCCAGTTTCATTTTAACCTGATTAACGCATTGCAGCAGTAAAAAGACTGAGCATTTGTCATTTGGTTTTGAAATGTTGCCCTCTCTAGGAGTAAAATGCTACTGCAAGCTTCTTGAATATTTTGTAACGCTGTAATGTTCTGATCTGTGTGTGGATTTATCTGAAAGCTGTGAAAATAACACAGAAAGGGAATGCGGGGCTTTATCCCACTCTGCATTCTGCACACTACATAGGATGCCTAAATATTTATATATACACACTATTGGTGTACCTACATACTGGTCAGTATGGTAGTATGTGGTTTGGGATGCAGCTCAGGAGAGAAGATATAATTATATCTAGCACTATTATCAAGGCCGTTCAAGTGTTACAGAAGTGTTGAAGTGCATAAAACTTAATAATGTGACAGATGCTGGATGAGCACGGTAGCTAAAACACACAAGCTGAAAGAGGAAGGCTTCTCTCTTATGATCTGTCAGCATAACATTTGTGGAGGGCTAGGAAACAAAAACAGTTTAAATGAAAAGGCTTCTGTATTATCATTTCAGGCACGATGATAAAGGCCATATCTGATCTAGTATATGACCTGTTCATGTGAAATTTCCTGGTAAACCTGATAGCTCTGACTGATTTACTTGGAGATCCTAATGCATGAGAATCAGAATAACTTACAGTAGCTCAATAACGCCATGATTTAAGCATATTTTCCTCCATGGCCCAATAAGGATTTTCCTTTTGTAACCAACAATACTATGCACTGTACCTTTAAGAACTGTGTAGGAAAATGATAGCATTTGGGAAAAGCCAGGAAACCAGTGCCTAATTCATGTACACACTGCTGAATTTTTTATTGCAATATACTGCCATCTTAGTGCCTTTTACTGTGTTATGCTGCCATCTTGATGTCTAATCACATTAAATGCAGTCAATCACAAACTCTCATTAAGTACACAACATTAAGATGCTTAATCAAACCAACAGTCTCCCTATTATTTATATATGAACCAAACATTACTGAATGCATTACATCGAGTGTTTAATAAAAACAAAAACACAAATCGAATTACTTAAGCTAGTGATTTATACATGACAAACAAAATGCACCATCATTCTTTCCTGGCCAACACACAAACACAGAGAAAATGCTGACCTGTCAAACCACAACACTGTCCATTACCATCATTCATGCTTAGCTGCAGCTCTACAGAAATCTGAAATATTCCTCCAAGCACATAAATAGCTCCAGCATCTGATACTGCCAGTCTTCTTCTTCTAAAAGCATGACAACACATTAAAAATCATGTGACATTGCAAACACATCTGCTCACAGCCTTAGCATACTGATTGAGTGTCACGACAGATGAGGTCGAGAAACACTTCAAACATGAAATGGGTTAAGGGGAGTGGCATCTGCTTTACTGATACTGAGCTGTGTCTAACTAATGGACGCAATCACTTGTCATTTAGTACTGATAGACGATACAGTCAATATTGACTCAGAATGTTTGAATGATTTTTATGTAAATCAATGAAACCAGTAAATTAAATATTTAGATTTTGGAACTGACATAAACAGGGTCAAGGTCACATCAAGGACAAATGTTCTGGGATGCCCCTCTTATTAGCACATTTTTTGTATATGTACCGTAGTATGTGCATTTTACCTGGAAAGGTGCATGTATTGTAGCTTTAAAGCTTTTAATCATTATCTCTAAGGCATTTTTCTGTGTACCTTTTTTCCCAAAAGGTTTTTCCACATGATAAAAATACAAAAACATAAAATATACCAATGTGGTGGCCAGAAAACTTTTTAGTGCACTTTTACAGATACGGCTAACTATAAAAATAAATAAATAAAAAGGTACTAGAGGTGCTAATGAGAATTTTTTTTTTTAAAATTTCCACCTTCACATGCTCTTTCCACAACTTCTGACTAATCCCCCCCCAGCCTCCCGTTGGCACTCTTTACCAAACCCCTGCAGTTATTTGTGTTGCCATCTGCCTGTAATCCTAACCAACACAGCCACATAAACATGTTGCTCAGTAGGACACAAACATCCTGTCCCACAAGATACAAATTTGTCTACATGCCCCACAGTGTGTGTGTGTGTGTTATTGTTGGTTCCCACAGAATCCCAGTTCTGAAGTGCACCTCAACTTTATACTGAACATTTTCTCCGATAATTCATCACACTTCACCAAAACAATCTCTAGAAAGTTCGAGCTTTCATATTCATATGTCTTGGACTGAGTTCTGTTAGATTAAAAGGTGGCCGGTATGAAAAAATCCACTAAAGTCTCTTGTGATGTAATGACAAAACTCTCTTAAGTCCATGAGTGTGAATTTGTATGGTTTTACCAGAAAAACCTGAACAGTTTGCTTTTGGCAAAGCTAGCAACAAATGTGATCCTTTTATTGAAATTATCTTCTAATAACAACCGCAGCACTGTCAGAAGAGAAATATTTCACATTCTTGCATTTTGCAATATTTAAGCAGTCACAACAAGCAGCATGAAAGAACACTATTTTGCCCTCAAATATCATTGCATCTAATGTTTGGACTCCATCTGTAATTATTTAACATGCAATATATGTATAAATAAATAAATAAATAACTGCCTAGCTCTCGATGGTGTGTATGGTGGTGGCTTAAACAGCATTAAATGTGGCGTTCATATAGAACATTATAAAACAGATCTAACTGTTGCTTTAGCTACAAGATCCTTCCTTATCTTCAGTTATTTTTATTGCCATCTGTAGCATAGGCAGTATACAGAAATCAGGAAAAACATTAATTCACAAATATAGCAGCAAAAAGACAAATAAAAATACATGCTCAGAATATTCTTCTGCATATTTATTTTTTTTTGTGTGTGTGTGTTAGCCAAATCTTTTTGGCACAAAAAAAAAAGTTTTAAAACTACAGCAAGCACTTGAGTATAAAATCTTACAGTATAACAGTGCAAAGGCAACTAATGGCAATTAAAAGAGTCCAAGTTTAATGCCCCCTTTTAAATAGGCACACTTTTTCATCCAAAACATACCAATAAAAATTACTGTACATGACATCTATCTAAACAAAAGCTTTACATCTACTGTTAACTAAAACAAACAGCACTAAAAATTATTTGGCTATAGCTGAATAACCGGTACGTGAGCTGCAGGAGAGGTAGCGATAGATTTAAAAAAATAAGAATAATAAAAAAAAAAGTAAAAACTTATGAGTGAGTAGAAAAAGTGAAGTATCACTGTAGAAAAAGATTGTACAACACAAAATAGAAAAACTGGAAAGCTAGCCATCAGTCGAGCTATGAAACGCTCATTAGCAATACTATACGAAATATGTTAATAAAGAAATAGCTTACAGCACAACGTAGCACTCTTTTAGTGTATGTAAAGGAGGTATATTTTGACAGGATTCCTTTCAGCTTTTCAAGGACATAAGTAAAATTCAAAACAGTGATGCAAAAAGAAAAGGACTAGCCAGATTACCTGAGAACACTTAAGTATTTGTGGTGCCACCACTTCCTCTTTCCTTCAGTGCCTAAGCCTTCAAAACACTCCAATGACCCAACAAGTAAGCTACGTAATTCAATGAAGAACATCTATATATATATATATTCGAGTATATTTTGATACAGTTTCTGCACTTGATACACATATGTATTATAAACATGCTAAAATTTGTTGAATAAGATGATGGGATGTTAACATTTCTGTAGCAGATGTAGAAAAAAAATTTTTTTTTACCACACAACATCCGTCAGTGAATGAGACCGCTAATTTTGTCTTCTTTTTTCCAAAAAACCCCCAAAAAAACAGGCTAGAGTGACCACTACATGGAAATATTCAGCTCCTCCGTGTTATTTATTTATTGGCTCACCAGAAAGACCAAAGTACCACCCACTTGGCTACTACTGGCTCACAAGAAAGCTCGTCAATTTTCAGGTCATTGTTCTAACAGATAGTCAGCATAAAGTGAAATGTGAAATTCCCTGCTACCAAAAAAACAATGCATTTCATGTCCTTTCACCTTGATTGAAAAAGCTGAAAATCATAGTTTCCTTGTAACAAATGGAAAAATACCATACATGCTACACATAAACTGACAGTAGAACCTGTGTAGTAGCCTGGTACTCAGGTCTGCTTGAGCTCACTAAAATCGTTTAAATGTAAAAGACTAGGACAAGGATTTAGCCGTAACATGATAGCCTCCAAACAAAAGAGCTGTGACATTGGACCCAACTATGGCATAAAACCACTGCACAACATAAGTCCTTCTCCAACTGATAGCAATCATAGACTCTGCAGACATTTAGTGTTTACAAAGGCAAAATACTGCAGTTTGGCAGGCTAGCATGGTTCACTTCATGTTTTGTAAAACCTTCATATAGATAATGAAATCCTTACCATTATTAATATTTTAATACATGCAATGCAACAACTGTCTTCGAATACACGTTAACACTGAGGCTAATTTCTATTCTTTGATACGGCAGAGAATTCTACATAAGGTGCTTAAATAAATGAATGATTGAATGTAACATTGTCTTAAATCCTTAAAACAACTACATCAGCTCTGAGGTACAATACAATACTAAATTCTACTCCAAAGAGATTTCCTTTTATTAATAAGATCCTGTGTTTTTTCAAATATCTAAGCATTTAAAAGCAGGTACTCACCCGTAAACATCAAAATATTGAATGTGGGAGTGGGATACAAGTTCAGTTAAAAAGAATTGGTAATGCTGCCCTTTTTTAAACATTAGAGAAGTTTTTACCAAAGCTAAAAAACATCACTCAGCTTTCATATAATCCCTGACTTCTGAAGGCAGAGTGTCAAACAGGGTGGATTCTACCACAAGGCCACTGCGCTTCAAGGCTTGACAGTTGCCAAGCTCAGCGGGCAAAGCTTCAAACTGATTGCCCTTTAACTCCAAAACAGTCAGTGAAGTCAGGTAGGAAATCTTTGGTGAGAGCACAGAAAGCTTGTTCCTCCCAAGCTTGAGGGTCTTTAGCTTCTTGCAGAAGAAGAGTTCATCTGGGAGGTTCTCGATTTTGTTGCATGTGACAGAGAAGTACTGAAGGCTCTGGAGAACACCTACTTCTGGAGGAATGAAGCTGATGTCATTGTTAGAAAGGTCAAGATGGCGTAGCTTGTTGCACAGAAACAGGTGTGATGGCAAAATCTCTATCTTGTTGTGGCTAAAATATAGGCGTTCCAGACTGCCGAGCTTCTTGATATGCTCAGGGATGTGAGTGATCGCATTGTGCCACAGCTTTAGGCACGTGAGTTTCCGGAGGTGCTGGAAGCTGATGATCTCTTCGACAGAGCGCAGACTGTTCTCTTTAAGGTCCAGCATCTGCAGGTGGGTCAGACTGAAGATGGCGTGTGGAATGCGTTCAAGGTCACAATGAATCAGCTCAAGCTCTATAAGATACGTCATCTTTTTCAGGTTGTTCAGCATGACCAGCTTGGTGCCATCATTGTGCACGTACAGGTGCTGTAAGTGGCTGGACACGTCCACAACTGACTGGGGGATCTTCGTAAGGTTGCTTTTGAGAGTCAAGGTCTTAAGGGATTTGAGGTCACGTAAAGAGTCCAGGGTTATGTTCTTTGAAGCATCTGGACTCAGAGATCCGACCAGATGGAGTTCCTCCAACTTACGAAGACTGTAGAGCCAAAGAGGAAGCTCACGGATGTCATCAAACTTCACACGCAGAACCTTAAGGTTTTCCTTCAGGTAAGAGAGGGCGCCTGTGTGGATTTTGAGAGTGCATTGGTGCAGAGAAAGCTCCTGAAGATCTTCCAGCTGAGAAACGGCTGGAGGGATTGTGACATTATTAATAATCTCTAACTTCAAGGACTGCAGTTCAGTGACCTCAAAGACAGTATCCGGAAGCCCTGAGAGCATAAAGAGCTGAAGCTCCAGTCGGTCGCTAGCATTGGTCTGTAGCTTTTGGCGAAGTTTTTCTACGGTCCACTCATGGTTCAGATTCAGTTGTTTGAGCTTGTTTTCACTCACTTCAGACAGAAACACTGCAAACCTCTTGGAATATAGTGGATCGTATTGGTCAATCATGTGCAACATAAAAGCAAAGTCGTTTTTAACATCCGGTATGTCGTCAATTCCAGTCTCCTGCCGCACATATTCGAAAGAGTATTCTTTCAGAGAACGGTAGAAAAGCCAGTATAATGTATAAAGGCATGTTAAGCCATAGACAATTACAAAACACAAATAGCAGTAGCAGAGCTTGGAGTAGAGATGGGCCATGGTGTGATTGCACAAAAAATTTTTGTAGCCGGTCATATTCTCTACGTCTGCATCACAACGAACTGTAATTTTAACATTTGACACCAGAACACTGCTGTAGACAACGATAAGAACAAACTTGATCACTTTAATAACAGTCTGTCGAACATACATGAGATACAGCAAATCCCCTTCCTCCACGTGAAGTCGGAACTTTTTTACCTTCTCAAACAGTGCTTTAGCTTGCTCTCCTTCCTTCTTGTCTAGTGCACTCGCTGCAGGTTTGTCCACTACAATCTTATCCGGAATAGATCTCAGTGACTGGGTCTTCTCCAGATTACTCTCCACAGTGGAGGCATTAAGATTTGATCTACTTGCACTGTTCTTTTTGTGGTCTTTCTCCTCCGGACCCTCTCCCGACACCTCAGACAGAGCCCTGGTAGTCCATGGAGAATCAAAACATTTGCCCAATATGGAGATGAAGTGCTCGATTTTTGAACTCGAGCCAGGGAACTTGAACCAGAAATTACTGCACACCATGAATACAAGGGTATGTATGAGCACCAGGTAAGGAAAATACTTAGCATACCAATGCAGAGCTTTTTCATAGCACAGTTGGTTTACAAAGCTGTACTGTTGCAGATCCAAGTTGGTTTTGAGTCCCTTCATCTCATAGGATACGGGCACTGGGGCAACAGGTGGAAGAGAGGAATTGGTCGGATCCCTTGTGAGCTCTGTCTGGTTCAGTGAAGGCACCGTTAGGTTTGGGGCAGGAACCCTTTGAGGAAGGCATATGATTTTGTCCTGCATTACCTGAAATAGTAATAGAGAGAGTAATATCAATATTAAAACCTTAGAAGGCAGTGTAATTAAGTTTCACTGTGATTTATGGATTTTCTAATGTTTTTCAACCACTTAAGTCTGTGTGTGGTTGTTCTTCTGGGAAGATAAGAAAAATAAGGAAAATTCATTAAATCAAAAGGAGCTGTTTTCATCCCAAACCCATAAATACAATTGTGCAAAAATGAGATCACAATCAAATAAAAAAAATTGTTTAGGTAAGGAAACAGCGTGGGGTGTTTATGTTCTATTTTAGTGTACTGACATCAGGGTGATTCAAACAGGAAATGAGTGGTTACTCTCATGTCTCTAGGAGACTCCAGAGGGAGACATGCTCACTTAAAAGACACAAACATGCTCAAAGACTTTTAGTACAAACATTCTCAAAAAGAGCAGCTCATTCATGGCTACTGCTTTGATTATGAATCCAAATCACTTATGGAATTTTGATATAGAGTCATCACTATGTTATTCATGTCATAAAACTGAAGGGTCTTTTTCTGTTCTCTGTGAAAAGCCTTATGTCTGGTAGGTTAATTACCATCTGCTTTGAGTGAGAGGCCCTGTCTGGAGTTTGTTCCAAAATAAAGGGCACCACCAAACTGTAGAATAGAGAATAGCCACCCAGAACAGCTTGAGTGCTCAATAAACCCCTGGGGCAAAGATCAACGGCATTGTATCCACAGCTTGTTTTAGTTCACAGTGCGTAAGAGCATCAGCCCTAAAAGAACTCATAAAACCTGCATGATGCGCCCCTGGCCCACTCAATCATCCTTCAAGCACACAGGCTTTTAGCAGGATAGTGTGTTTCTTTCTTCTATTCATAACAGGGAGGCGATTCTATAATGTCATGAAAAAATAATTAGGCAGTGATACCAAAGATTTTGAAACTCATGCAAATATGTTTCCAGAAGATGAGAATAGGGTGGATATTCCCACCCAAATCCATGTAATCACAGCTCCTTAACTGATTATCAGAATTTTCTGCAGGAATTGAGATAAAGAAGCAGGCAGGACACGTGACTGGCTGGAGGAGGAGAAAAGAGGGAGACTGCAGGAGAAACTCGATTTTTACAAGCAGGGCAGGGCTTAGGAGGGAGCAAGGAAAGGAGGAGCTGATCTGTGTGTGCCTACTGGAATTGCTTCTCCTTCCTGTAAGCAAAGCAACACTCTACTATTTAAGCACACGTCAGGCAACAGTGGCTCGTCTGTGCACAGATGGAGCTGAAGTGATCGGACTGTGGTGTGGAGGCGTTTATTTTCCACTACTCGCACAAGAGGAACGCTGTATTGCTCCGTCCATAGTCACGTTGCCTGTTTATTCTCAATCTGCAAAGAATGTCTTAATTGCCCTTCATTCCAGCCACTCATGCAATGAATCCCAAACAGAGCAAGTCCTCTGCAAGGAAAGCAGTGGGAGCCACATTCAAATGAAATCCAAATAGTTAGAAGAGACATGTAAGATGAAAGGTCTGGCACTAACCTGCAGCGTGCAGCCAAACACACCGATCATAAGCATGACCACGGAGAGATATTCGGCAAAGACATCCCACCATGGCTTTAGGACTCGGAACGCTGGCTGCTGTTCCGAGAACTGACGGAATTCCGTGACCGGAATCATTTTCCTGCAGGGAGACAGTAAGGAAACATGATCTCAAATTAATGAGCCTGAACTGTATCAAGGCTTGTTGTTCATTTCTGCAGGCTGCTGTCTTGACAAGAGCAAATGCTAGGCAAGGATCATTCAGTCTTGTCTAAGGCATGTTTCAGCATAAATACAACAGGAAGGAAGATTAGAATACCAGCCTCTCATGAACAACCGCCCTTAAACTGCCCTGATAGCACTGGAAATGCATTTTACTAAAACTGATGTTGTGCATCATCATGTAATCCAGTCTTCCATACTGCATACATTTCACTTTCTTGTCCAGCAATGTTCTGTGACAAACATCAGACTCAAAACAACATGTTCTTTACCAATAATCAAAGTTAACTCAGAAAGATTACTGATTATTTACCAAGAGACCAAGTATTGAGTCGATGAGCTATGCTTCCAGTTTCTAATAGTTTGGCCTTAAATAGTAGCAGAGATGCCAATATTACCAACAAGAAAATCCTAGGATTCAGAAGGGGGGAAAAAACAAACAAATTCTTACCACAAAAACCCTAGTGTGTGTTGATGAATGAGACATATCTTTTTTTTTTCAGAAGTACACTGGGCAAAAGTAAGAAAACAGCTAGAGCACTAGAATATTTACCAATAAGCAGCAGCTGTTGGCTCACAAGGCAGTTCTTCGTGAACTCATGAAAAATACAGCACTAAATAACAATGATAATGGCTACTAGAAATAAATGCTCACCTGCTATGCCTTGTGTCCTTTCCCTTTCAGTGAACTGCCGGGAAAAAAAAAAAAAAACCCAAACATTTTCATATGTCTCCTGTATCACCATTGCATGGCCTTAAAACTGTAAATACTCCAAATACACATGATGACATGTTTGTGGTAACAGTAAGCTGTATGGGCAATAAGACAATACATATTTTAGCTTTGTGATAAACTACATGACAATTTTATCAGCATAATGTTTTGTGGTCTCATGACCTTGCTCTCACTTCACATAAGACATTTTCTCAGGCTACAAAGTAAAACTACCGCTTTAGCTGAAACGGTCATGAGGTTGTGGTCATTTCTTATCCAAAATACAATAACTGTTTCTCGCATTTCCTCTTTTTTAAGCTACACTGTGTCTCTCAATAAACTTGGAAAGACCTTGCTCTCATGTCTCTGAGTCTCATCCCAGCTGGTACAGGAGTAGCAGCAGCAGAGTGAACACAGACGACGACTTCATCAAAAACAAACCCAAAGAAATCTATCAATGTCTACAATACGGATTCCATGGAGTGGAGAAGCCTACCACCCAGACTGTTGCATGTCCAGAGCGAAGCATGGGGTGGATCAGTGATGGTTTGGCATTCTCTAGGACCACTATCTACCGGCACATCACTACCAACGACTACCAAACCAATCTGGAGGACCATGTGCACCAATATCAGGATGACAATGCACCAATACACACAGCAAGACTTGTGAAGAGTGGTCTGATGAACATGAAAGTGAAATTTAATATTTCCCATGACCTGCGCAGTCACCAGATCTGAATAATATTGAGTCACTTTGGGGTGTTTTGGAGAAGTGAGTCAGGAAACGTTTTGCTCCACCAACTTGTAGTGAAAGTGTAAGAGTGGCTCATAATCGATCTGGCCACTGTGCAGGACATGTATCTCTCATTCCCAAGACCAACTGATGCTGTATTAGGTGCAAAAGGAGGCCCTACACATTACTAATAAATTATTGTGGTCTTAAATGGTTTAGTTTCATTGTCCAACCCCTGTTGCTGATCATGATGTTATTTACCAGTTGTTTCATTTTCTTCCAGTTCCATATGAAATAGATTTCTTCTATAGGAAATGCTGAATAAAAAATATATATATACAAAAATAAACTACTTTGTATAAGTTCCAACTTGTATACATGTGTCAGTAAAACTAAGTTCCATGACCACATTTACCACGCATATACCTTCAAATAATCCTTCTAGCCAAATAATCTTTTCGCAGGCCCGTCAAGCTTTTGTCAAAGGTTTCCTCTGTCTAACCCACATGCCATGGGGAGCTAGCAAGGCCATATAAAAATCACAAGTAGCTGACATATGCTTGACATACTGATGCAATTCCACATCTGGCTGCAATTTAGTCATGTCTGACTGAACCTAATGCAAATGCTCTTTAATCTAAGTTCAGCTATATTTCCTGTCATAACAACACATATCCTTGATGAATTGATAAATTATTGATGCCTGTGGTATCCTGTTCTCTGCTCTTGGTACTTGTGAAAAGCTTTCTGTGGTCGAATCTTACAAGCAATCAGTAAGGAGACAATAACAGAAATTGAGAAATATCTCGTGGATCATTATAGACATTTGAGAAGAATGCCACTATAGCACATAGAAAGCCACAATGGCTTCTAATTTAGCCCGCACTATTGCATCTTATCATCTTTCGACAGAAGTGACTAAATAGGGCTGTGTCCACATTGCAGATTAACGATCCATTCCTTCCAAAGTCTTTATAAAGTACAAGTAAACCACGTCCTATTTAAAGAAAAGAAAAAAAGTCATGCCAACTGTGAACAACATGAGAATCATGAACCTTTAATGTGATTGGGAGATACAAATACAGCGGCTAGACTTCTAAAAAGAAGAGTCTGTTAATATATGCAAATGTGAATATAGGCAAATGTATTCTGCTGAAGAATACTCAAGTTTCCAAAGGTTCGGCTTTTTTCAAAGTACTAAAATAAATAAATAAATTTTGCTAAATAAATTAATAAGAATTCAACCAAAGATGTGTCCTAATTATATTCCACAATTGTTTGGGTCATTAAAATGACTGCATGGTTTATTACAAGGACAGAGTTACTGTACTGTTGATTCTCATTAAATGTTTCTATAATGCTGTAGGTGCTAAATGTTATTTTTTAAAGCTTTTTTTTTTAAATAGTGGCCATATAATGATGGTCACATAATACAGGGTTAGTCTGTACAATTTTTTGGCACGTTTTTTATTTATTTATATATATATATTTATATATATATATATATATATATATATATATATATATATATATATATATATATATATATATATATATATATATATATAAAGTGCCAAAAATTGTATATATATTGAAATATGTGTGTGTCACATTTCAATATATATACATATACATATATAACAGAATCCTTTGGTTATGAGTCAATCTTACATAGCATAAGGCGACATGCTCAAAACCAACAAAGTTCTGGCTGTTAAAAATGTGACCTCTGCTACGACACTCACCTTAAACCTACAAGAGAAGCACAGTATAGGACAACACAAAACTCAATAGATCACTACAAATACAGTAATGACAAGACTAAAATATAAACAAAAGCATCCAAATGGACCGAAATATGCTTATTAACTGAAGCTCACTTTGAAGAATATGTTTCTGTGGCCTTGTTTTCTGTGCAGAAGCACAAGTTATCAAAATCTATTACATATTTTGGGAAATATTTTATTCTGATCATCTCATACAGTGTACCACATAATAGACTTAGACTTGGCCTCAATAGTTTGTCGACTGATGTTTTAAAAAAAAAGGCTTTATTTGATTTTCATCTATTCAATATCTTGTAGAATAAATGGCTCAACCTGCCACACCCAGATGTACTGCTTATTGTTACCATTCTTTGAACCAAGAAAACACAAACACACAAAATCGCTTCCTTATGACAATAAACAAACCACAATTAGACATCTACACTAAATATCTTTTTAAAAAATATATTAAAATCTAAGCTCATGAATCTGACAGAGCTTATCACTGCTGCAAACCTTGGATTTTCTCTGAAATCTGTTTACTGCACTTCGGAATAAACATGTCTCCAGTAATAAACACACAACAGGCTCTGTGAAATGCTGCTCAATCACATAGGCCAGGGTTCTCTCTCTCTCTCTCTCTCTCACACACACACACCTCCCTTATTTAGCTTGGACAGCCAACACACAATAACAACCGTATGTTATAATGTGAAAGGCTAGCAAAGTGTCTGCAAAAAGATCAACCCATTAATTATTCTCGCCTGATTACTAAGAGAGCAGTGTATCTTGGTTAAAAACAGTAACAAATTTAGACACTGTATATTCCTCTTTTAAACATGTTTCAAGGGTGTTCACAAAAACGAAGTGGATGTTTTAGCACACCAGCTGTGTTAAATCTAGTAAATTTGTACTCTCTAAATATGCATGGCACCATGTCTGAAACTCAAGAGGTGGTGTGTTGGTGTAGCCAACAGCATTAATAACAGTGATACACACATGGGGTTTAAACTATGACTACTGTTATCTTAACAGGCCACAATTATGGCAAAGAGTAGTGATGAAGTTCCACCGTTGCCTAAAAATCAGACATGGCTTCATGAAAGAACAAAGTGCTGGCTTCATGAAAGAAAAAAACAAAACAAAACACAACTACACTGGACACTGATAGACAGCACAGGAAGCAGAGCAAATAAGGGTGGTGTGTGAGCTTTTTATGCATTGTTTTAATACCCAAATACTTCAACTGCAACATATCAAATCAAGTTGGATTCCCTAAGGGACTTACATTATACTTAGATCGCCTTAGGAAAGCAAATCTCCGGGATTATTTTGATAATCTTCGTGGGCTGCTCGCTGTTCCTTGAGATTACACCAAGCTCGAGCATCAGGGACCTGGAAAGCTTTATACTTCTTTATTCTCCTGTCGGTCCCTTTCCTGGCAGGAAATGAGACTGTTCTCACACATGGGTGGTGAAAAAAAAAAAAAAAACAACAGAAAGAAAGAAGACAATGTGTCTCTGAATCACCTCCTGGATATAGTTCTCTGTTGTAGATAGATCATTTAAACAATAGTTAAAAAGGAGACTTAAAACGGCCTTGACATTCTCTTGGGCATCTATTGTGTATAAACCACAATGTGAACATTTAAGAGCTGAGAAGGCTACATGTGATACTTTGCACACAGTCTCTGAGCAGAGATTTCTAACATGTTTACATTATAAGAGGATCTAGGTTTTCAATAGCAGTTCTGGCCTCTAGTGATACATCTTCGACTAAAACTGGTTTCTGATGTGTGTGTGTGTGTGTGTGTGTGTCCTTTTAAATTTATATACGCACACTACCACGTATTTCCCAGCACTATTACGATCAAACCAGCATGCTGACGGGATGGCTCGGTGGCAGAAAATGTTATTCATCAAAACATAATCAAACACGCCGCATGCCACTAAACGGGAGCACGTTTTCTAGATGAATGGGTTGCTCTTGGCGCGCGCGATAGGCAACAAAACAAAGTTCAAACATTTATTTACGGCCAAACGCAAATTTCTGTATCTGCTCCGGTATGTTTTTTTAAAAAGCGGTTCACAATAGCGGTTTAAGTACCAAACGGTAAGGAAAAGGAAAACTGAGACGAGCACTTACCCCGAAAATAGAACAGCACGAGCGGGTTTTTAGGGGATAAATGAAGGAGGGAGGTAGCGTGTCCTTGGGACTGCGGTGTGGTGTTGTGGTGTAGTGGATTCTCTCTCTCTCTCTCTCTCTCTCTCTTCCTGCCTTCGAGTTGCAGTGCCAGGCAGCCACCACTGGAGGGCGTCAAGTCGTCAAAGTCAATGTTATCTTTGTTGACTTTCTGCCCTTTTGTCTAATGACGTCACAATGTTATTCACCATTACCTGTAGCGCGTTATTTTGCAGACTTTGGTATTTTTTTTTTTTTTTGTAGCAGAATGGAAAATATACCATATGCTCCTGAAGTCCCATAGTGGACTGCTAATTACTAGTGAGTGTACACTCATCCATTCATTCATAAATTACATTGAATGACATCTACCAATTCGGCACAGTTAGTGCACCCACCAGCATGTTTCTGGGAGGGCAAAAGAAAGGAGAGGAAGCCCTAAATAACAACATTTTTAAGTCAATTTCCTGTTAGATTATGTGGAGTGGTAGCACGGTGGCTTGCATGTTCACCTCACACTTCCAGCGTCCTGGGCTTGAGTCTTGCTCCTGCTCACTGTGTGGAGTTTGCATGTTCTTCCTATGCTTGGTGGGTTTCCTCCAAAGACATGCTTCTTGGCTGATTGGAGTCTCTAAATTGCCTGTAGTGTGTGTGTGTGTGCCCTGTGATGGTTTGGCACTCTGTCCAGGGTGTATCCTGCCTTGATGCCCGATGACTCCTGAGTATAGATCGGATAAGCGGTACAGACAATGAAATGAAATTAAGTGTCCTCGTGAATAATTGTTGCCGTAAACACAACGGTAAGTGCATAAGAACCTGCTATTTGCCATGCAGCCAGAACTATTTTCAGAGAGAAATTTTACTGAACACCTTCCGACCAATCATATTTGAGAATTCAAAAGCAATATAAGAATAAATGTAGAATACTAAAAAAAAATGTCACTGATGCTGATCGCCTTCCAAATGAAATGTTGAGCAGTGGACTCAGTTTTCACTAAATCTGTCTCATCCACTATAGGATAGAAAGGGATGGCTCATAGCATATAACAGACAAACGCATATAGCTACCAAAAATGAGCGCACTATACTTTCTATACTGATTATACTTTCAAGTGTTATATAACTTTTATATTTCATATATCAAGTGTTATACCATAGTTTGCTATATAAAACCATACATGCGATGTGCACCATAGCATTTAGACACAGAGATACCAGATAAAGATTCTGATTGTCGGAAAAATAAAGAAATTTACTGGCCCATTCCAACCTATCTTGTCTATCCATCAAATGACTAAATCCAATATAAACAATATAATCTGTTTAGTTTTAGATAGAATGAATGTGCAAACAAAAGTGAAACAAGTTACCATGGTGTAGAAAGTCAAATTTATTGTGCATTCACATGTAAGTCAGTCTATTGTCTCCGGATTTGGTGTCAGATTATTGGGTTACAGCTATGTGAATTACCTGCACCATCAGTCTGTATGATCACACAGTCCTTTCTGTCTACTGAAAGCACTCTTTCATGTCCCTCTGGTCTCTTCAGGATCCTCTCATCCACTAAATGTCCATTTGGTTTGATGTTGTGGCATTCCTCTAGTTCAGCAGATACAGTCTCCAGCTGCTTCCCCCTCAGGTCCATCAAAGTATGGACTTGCTCTCAGCTGTACTCAGGCTGTTATGGTCCAGAATCATTTTGGTGTAGTGGCTTGCATTTGGAACGGTATAGGAACAAAAGATCAAGCTTTCCTAAATGATGTACCCATATATATATATATATATATATATATATATATATATATATATATATATATATATATATATATATATATATATATATCATTCAACACGTATAAATTACTGCTGAGATAAGAAAAGCTCTTAGTGTGGACAATCATGGGTATAATCAGGTTTTATTAGCACCAAGAGATTATTTTAGTCTGTACGACAAAAGCCAAAAGCAGGCTACAATAACTAAATGGTTTATTATGAGTGTCTTAACCAAATACTAGAATAGTCTGGTACTATATATTCTTTCATCCCAAAAGACATAAAATCTTTTTCAAAGTCCCACCCACCTACTAAGGACTGGACCTTATTTGAATAAAATGTTTGCTACTCATCTTAAATCTTATAAGTACAATACAATAAATTGTGGCCCCCCCAAGAATTGCCACATGCCACATATAATGTAACTAATTATGTATATCATCTAACAAATTCAAACATTTTCACTTTAATGCCTCACTTACAGAGTTGTTGGAGAAATGTAAGACCTGCAGGCACTTTAGGGCTCATATTTCATTAGGGATCGCAGACAGATGAATCACATTGACTCACATGCATTGTGAAGATAATCTGAGTTCAGACAGAGGTGAAGCTGCTCCAGGGTTCCTAAAACCCTGTGTGAATAGGGATTTATTTGATGTTTCATGTAAGCTTTAATAATAGAAAAAAAAAAAGCTTTGGAAGGTGATGGTTTCTTCAATTGTTTTGAGCCTGTTCCCTTTAAGGTCTATTTCCTGCAGGCTTGTCATGATCAAAATTTAACTTATTCTTATCTATATGGTATCAAAAGTTCATCACTGAACACTAATATATCTTGTAGATTGCAGTTGAGAAGCTGCAAGTAGGTCAAACGAGGGTCCTTACTTTCTACTGAGTTTAGTTACTTCTGTGTACACAAAAATCTTTCTGAAGGGACTGATGTGAACTTTGTAGTCATTGTTTGGGTATGTGGAGGATCTGTATTTAATAAACAAAAACCCTCAGAAACCTGTGTTTAGGCTTGGACATGTAATTGATAAAAGCCTGAATTTCCCATACAAGTGCAGCTCATTTAACTTCCTCAAGATGAAGCTTTACTGTGGGACATTGTGGAGGTCTGTGAATTTTAATTGATATTACAAAGCTGGGTTATTTTTCTTGGCACCAACTGTAGCATTAAAACACCCAGCTCTCTTATCTTAAAACATCTGGAACATCACTAAGTATAATGAAGTGGAGCTCCATCTGCTTCTGAGCATTCTCTCACGACTTTAGACGCTATTATTCCAGAAGAAAATGGTTAATTAGGTCCAACTGCAATAAATTGTCAAGTGATTTTTGATCATCACAAGGAGTAAAAACAAACAAGCAAAAAAGATCACAAGTCCTGTCATGCAAACATGCAAATCTACATTGCATTCAAAAGTGAATAACTTTCATGTGGACACCTAATAAGACTACTATTAACAATATTTCATATAAATGTGATTGATTACGTCTGTTTCTTCTGAACGCATCTTTAGTGTTTTTGACCTCCTCAGATATTGCTTGCTTCCTGTCTTTATTTTCCAGAATAGTACAGCGTCAATAAATATTGCTGCAGGTCAAGCTTGTAGTCATGATGCTTCTGTTTACAAATATACTACATGGGTGGCACATGATCTTGAGTCACATCTCCATCTGTCCAGGCCTGGAAATAATTAACATTGAAGAGATAATGGCAAATGACATCCCACCATATATGAAGAACAGAAAACCATCTGCAAATCATCTTCTGAAAGCACTGCAACGGCGTGAACAAGAAAAAACACAATGTCCAATTGATGGAAACCAACAGGAAACTTTTACAATCCAAATAGCTTTAAAAAAATAAAACTGTAGGCTGCCAAATGCATTCAGCAAATGCTCATCTCAACAGAGAGCAATTTTCACAATTCAGTGCTGACTGGAAGCCAATTAAAAATTAAGTACCACAGAGAAAATGAAAATCTGAGGCATTAGGAATTCCTTTTAATTTTGATAAATAGACCCTAAAGGCCAGCAGAACTGGGATAATCCATTAGATCTCACCCTTCAGGATTTATGTGTATTTAATCCATAAATAAATCAGCAGTGAAATGAATCCTGCATTAAATAGAAGTAGGCAATTCAACTGCGGGGGTACACATTATGAATTCGGGAAGAGGAGTAAATGATAAAGTAAATAAATGCAAAGTTTTGCACACTGAAAATGTAAATTAACTCAAATGTAAGAGATAACGGTGCTGTTGGCACCTAAAAACAAAAGAGCAAGCACTTTCTTTTCCATTCAGCATTTTTCAGCAAGCACAATGGTGTTAATGGTGATATTAGCATGAAAGCCAAGGCTGTGAAAGTACACTGGCATCTGAACGTCTGAGAGTACTAGTGAAAATGCTTCTATCTTAAATTCCTTTCTAATTTAATAAAATTTTCATTTCAATTATGTGGAGCTGAGTAGACTGCACATAGCTGAACAAATTTATTTAAATTAAAAAACTAAAACCCTGCTGTATTGTTAAATCCCTCTACCCATCACTATCAGCTTGTAGATAAATGGCATTGTGGGTAACGGCGGAAACTGTTAACCAAAGTAAAAAATGAATATCAGTTTAATTATAATGTCGTTCAGGATGGATTTTTAGTTAATAATAACAGACAAAATCAAGCTCTTGGTGTACATTCTGGCTGTGAAGAAAGGAACACAATTGAATTTTAATATCATAAAACAAATAAGAACCTTTAGAGGATTTTGTATCTTCCTGGAGGTATTTTATGGCAGGTTTCCTTTTCACCACTGTGCCTACCTGAAAGTGGGCTGCTGTGAATGAGACATCTGTTTCCGTGTTTGTGTGTGTGTGTTTGTAAAAGTGTAATTACTCACAAGGGAAAGGGGGAAGTTCTGCACAGCAATTTAATGTTCTTTCTGCCTAATGTCTAATTCAGCATGTCAGCCAATTGTCAGGCTCAACAAGAATTAAAACAAATGTATAAAACAAAATAGAGTACTGTTTGTAATTTTCAGGGGGACTTCAATAATTTAGCCAAAAATTGTGATCTCTGAAGTAATACAAATAGTTGTTAACAGTTGAAATGTCAAGAATATTCCCCAACTTGGCTAGCTACCTACACTATATCGGCAAAGGGTAAACATGCACATGAATGTAATATGGAGTTGGCTGACCCTTTGCAGCTATAACAGCTTTAACTCTTCTGGGAGGGCTTTCCACAAGGTTTAGGAGTGTGTTTATGGGGATTTTTGACCATTCCTCTAGAAGCGCATATGTGAGGTCAGGCATTGTTGTTGGATGAGAAAGCCTGGCTTATTGGGTTGAGGTCACGACTCAAACTCGCTCATCCATGTCTTTATGGACCTTGCTTTGTGCACTGGTGAGCAGTCATGTTGGAGCAGGAACATTTCCAAACTGTTAACACAAAGTTGGGAGCATGAAATTGTCCAAAATGTCTTGGTAAGCTGAAGCATTAAGAGTTTCTTTCACTGGAACTAAGGGGTCAAGCCCAAACCCTGAAAAACAACACCTGAATTCCATGATTTGGACGGATGTCCCAAAACTTTTGGCAATATAGTGTAGCTTCCCCACTAGTTCCTGTAGGTATTTTTTCAGGAAAAGTTGACATTTATTTAAACTTTTAACTATATGAAATCAGCATATTTAAGCAGTGCTGTTGTCAGCATGTAAGTAACTATTATGACCTGATATTAATTAATATCACTGATTTACTAGCCTATTTATCACACAGTAGTATAAAGTTATTCAAGAGTCTGTACCTACATAGGTATATTATACATTTCTTTTGATTTCAATAGAAATATCTATTATGAAGCATAGATAAAGTGACATAAATTGATATGTATAAATTTACCAATACACCGATAGCCATAGCTTTAACACTGAATAAGTGAGTTTAATAACTTTGATTATCTCTAGGCAATGTTCTACTGGGACATCTTGGCTCCTGGCATGGCATGGATGTTAACTGGACACATACCACTTAGATCATGATGTGGTTGCAAACCAAGTACACCCCTTCTCACCCCTGTTTACAGATAGCCAGATCAAATTTTGAAAGATTGAGGTCTGAATGTCAATATAAAAATGAAGACGTAAATTAAAACAAAACTAAAACAAATTTTGTTGTTTTAATTTAAACTCGGAGAGACTTTCTCAGGCTTCTGAACGTCGTGTCTGAGGTTACTCTTCATAAAACTTCCAGTGTCTGCTTTTTATTCTACTGTGGAAAAGCATTTCACTGCTTTGGCCTTTGCAAGTTGGAATGCAGGGTTTGGATTTTGGCAAGCCTTTTTATGAGATCAGTTAATTATGTCTAAGCCTCAGTGAAGAATGGAAGTTTTTCTCCCAGCATTATGACACAGGGAATGTTTCTGGCTTTTAACAAAAATATTAGGAAAGAAATTACCCTTATTTATTAATTTCTACGTTTTTCTTTTGTTATGATTAATATGCCAACAAATGTGATAAGTAAGGTCACAGAAGTCTAGACCTGGGCAAGGCAGAAATTTCATGAACAGACTTGAGGCATAGGTAGTCTAGGACAGTGCCGTGTTTAAAGTCATTTCAGAGCTCTTCAGTACGACTCGTTCTACTGTCATTATTTGGCTACGATTTCACAGCTTTATTTTATGCAGTTTTAGGAATTAGTATGGTTTCAACACCTGATCTCATTCAGCAAATCAACAAATCATTAAGGAGTGGCGTCCACATACACCGATCAGGCATAACATTATGAGCAGGGAGAGGTGAAGTGAATAAGACTGATGATCTCCTCATCATGGCACCTGTTAGTGGGTGGGATATATTTGGCAGCAAGTGAACATTTTGTCCTCAAAGTTGATGTGTTAGAAGCAGGAAAAATGGGCAAGAGTAAGGATTTGAGCGAGTTTGACAAGGGCCAAATTGTGTTGGCTAGACGAGTGGATCAGAGCATCTCCAAATCTGCAGCTCTTGTGGGGTGTTCCTGGTCTGCAGTGGTCAGTATCTGTCAAAAGGAAGGAACAGTGGTGAACCAGTGACAGGGTTATGGGCAGCCAAGGCTCACTGATGCATGTGGGGAGCAAAAGCTGGTCCGTGTGATCCGATCCAACAGACGAGCTACTGTTGCTCAAATTGCCAAAGAAGTTAATGCTGGTTCTAACAGAAAGGTGTCAGAATACACAGTGCATGACAGGTCAGAGCTGTTTCTGCAGCAAAAAGGGGACCAACACAATATTAAGCAGGTGGTCATAATGTTATGCCTGATTGGTGTACTTTAGGGAAGTAGGGTAATAAATATGGTGGGCTAATTTATTATTATTTTGTAAAGCTCATGCTGGGTTCATAGCACAAGTCTGACACATGCAAGTGAATGAATGTACATGATGATGGGGAAAAAGTCTTTAAAATGTCTTGAGGTTAGGGGGCCTTAAAGCCAAACCCATCACCTCCTTATGTCCGGACCTGAGTTTAAATTTAGTCATTTTTCAGGTTGTAAACTTAAACTAAGTGCACAAATCTGCACTATGTGATTATAGTCAGTTTTGCCTACAGTTGCGTAATTGAGGAATTTCCTGGATAAACCGGAAACTGGAGATGATCAGTCCATGAAATTTGGATTCTGACCTCCTGCATAACGCGCATGGATTAATCCGTGTAAGGATATTTTTGCATACATATTTGATTATTTAAGGCTGGAATAATATATAAGGAACATTATAAGGCTGATTTTTTTCTTTTTGGCAGTTCATTTGTAGTCTATTTTCCGTCTGAGCCTAGAATAGAAAGCACACTGTCTCGTCCGAAAATGTAGGTCACGTGCACTTTAACTACTTATGAATGTACTCAATGAAGATTTAATTTAGTTACTAAATTAATTAATGTTTTTTTAACTACTACTCTGGTCAACATATCTGCTGTAGAGACTGCTACCACAGTAGTAGCACATTATTTCACTGCTTTCAATAAGTAAATAAAATATGCACAGAGTATATTCATTACTCAGTGGAGATTAGCAACATGCTAGCTTATCTTACGTACAGGTTTTTTTCTTCAAGTTACTGCATGTTAAAGTTATTTTTTAAAACAACATGTGGGTGCAGTGTATAATCTTGTAGTCTAGGACATTTACTCAACAACTGATTACAATGTTGACAGAGTAGTAGTAGTAAAAAATTGTTACTTTAATAACTTCATTGAGTAAATTCATCACCCAGTGAAGATTCGCAACATGGTATCTTAGCTGGAGAGCAGGTGACGTGTAGTTCTCCACGTTATAATAATATGGGTGCAGTGTATAATCCTGTAGTCTACGACAGAGACGTTGCTTCAAAAAAAAAAACACACAAGCCTGAAAGAAAATGTATTTCCGGCATCAAACTGACGTCATCGTTGTCGATCAACGTCATCGTTGATCACGACTTAATTTTCTCGTGATCTCGAGATAACAAAAGTTGTTTTCTCGTGATCACGACATTAGACAGACAGACATTCGGAAGCGCTAGTTTAGGGACCGTCGACAAATTTCTGTACGACTGAAATGTGGTACTTGTTACTTCACTGACTACGTTCCCCAGTTATTCTAATTTCTTCTTAAATATACATATGGCATGCGGCATTGCAAACAGCATTTGTTTATTTATAAATAAAATTGAATTGAATTAATTGATAGTATTAATTATGTATCATGTGAATTAATTTGCTATTATTCATTTATTTTTTAATTAAAAAAAAAAACTATTCCTTCAATAGCTTCTATGTCACGTGACCCAAATCTAGTACTAAAATAATCTACTTGGACACCTCCACAAGGTACACCTCTTCTTATCCCAAAAAAATGTCTTCCTTGATTTTTATTCATTTGTTTGTTTTCTCCATTTGTTTAACTCCTTTCTTATATAAATAAACAAGTCATTTTTTATCACGGATATACACCGTTTTTGATTGTTACTACACAATAGTCTTCTTAAACACACAAGCAGCATTTCCATATATTTTTTTCTGGCTGTTTGTAGCTGCAAAGTACCACACTGGACCTGTTGAGATCATTTGAGATATATACATATGTACTTATATTACACACACACACACGCACATATACATATATACAGATGTGGCATTTAAGAATGCGCAGTCGTGTTTCATGTACATTGAAATCGAGCAACATAACGTGGCGCTGCGGAGAGCGAATGGCGTATGATATCAAAGTACCACAAAAGCTATTTAAAAGCATTATCCATTATTTTAGTACTAGTTTGGGGTCACGGGGTCACATGACGTAAAAGCTATTAAAGAAAGTGTTTTTTTTAAATTAAAATTAAAATAAAAGAAGAGATTCTTTGGGATACAAAGAGGTGTACCTTGTGGAGGTGTCCAGTTAGATCATTTTGGTACTAGATTTGGGTCACAGGGTCACATGACTTAGAAGCTATTAAAGAAATAGTGTTTTTTAAAAATAAAAAATTAAAATAAAAATAAAAGAAAAGATTCTTTGGGATACAAAGAGGTGTACCTTGTGGAGGTGTCCAAGTAGATTATTTTAGTACTAGTTTGGGGTCACATGTTCACATGACCTAGAAGCTGTTGAAGAAATTGTGTTTTTTTAAATAAAAATTAAAATTAAAATAAAACAGATTTTTTTGGGATACAAAGAGATGTACCCTGTGGAGGTGTTCAAGTAGATCATTTTGGTACTAGATTTGGGTCACAGAGTCACATGACCTAGAAGCTATTGAAGAAAGTTTTTTTTTATTAAAAAATAAATTAATGACAGCAAATTAATTCACATGATACATAATTAATACTATCAATTAATTCAGTTTTTATTTATAAATATACAAATGCTGTTTGCAATGCCGCATGCCATATGTATATTTAAGAAGAAATTAGAATAACTGGGGAACGTAGTCAGTGAAGTAACAAGTACCACATTTCAGTCGTACAGAAATTTGTCGACGGTCCCTAAACTAGCGCTTCCGAATGTCTGTCTGTCTAATGTCCGAATATCAAACTAACTTCACCGCGGTTCTGATTATGTCGTGATCACGAGAAAACAAAAGCAAAAAAATATATAGCTGCAAGCAGCAATGACGGGCCCTCGCACTATGGGCCATCACTACACGGTGCCATCACCGCCCAGGCGCACCAGACGCAGTGAGCACAGTGGGTACATGCATTAAAAGGGGAAATACCAAAAGGACAAGAGTGACAATTTGGGTGTACTGAAAGTGATCGCAGCAAAGTCCACTGATGGCAAAACGAAAACTGACTTTCCTTCTAAACTATATAAGGAAAAAGGGACAGTTTGGGTGTAATGAAATAGATCATAGCAATGTCCAGTGATGTCCAAAGGGACAATGACTCTCCCTCTAAACTATATTACTATATCAGTTTATATATATACATATATATATATATATATAGAGAGAGAGAGAGAGAGAGAGAGAGAGAGAGAGAGAGTCACCCAGAAAAATGTATACACATTTATACAATGTATACACATTTCAGGATTTAAGAAAATTTTTTATACAAAAATTTGTATAAATTTTGTATTACTAAATTTATTGCTATACGTTATAGATTGATTTATATGATGATATTATGATAATATTATTAATATTATACTCAAATTATTTACATCATACTATTTTTCTTTTCCTGAAGTGTATATACATTTTTTGGTTGACTCTGTATATATGAATTGTGAAAATGAAGCAATATTGTAAAAAATTAAAATAACGGGATACGAGCCTCTAGTGGACATAGTCTAGTACTGCAGGAGTCAGGTGAAAATGGACTAGTCAATGAACTGATAAATGTAAAAATTTGTTGTGAGCCGTTTGAGCGTCACAAAATCATGAAACTAAGCAGAATCACTCACAACCTGTTGTTCGTTCTATTTAAAATTTTTTGAAACATTAGGGCTTTCCACTTTTAAGATATAAGAACATTGATATTTTTCTATTATGTCCTCACAATAGCAACATCATTCAAAATATCACAAATTCCTTCACAGTTTCACGTCAGCCATGTCCTGACATTATTCTGACTGATTTTCAACCAAATCAGGTGAAAGTAAGGGAAAACATTAGAGGTTTCTAAAAGTGACACACTTCCTGCTGCCAGTTGGTGGCGCTATGACTGACACTGACAGTAGTCATGTCGGTGTGATCAGCTTTCTTCTCTTAACATAAATTTGAGGTTTGATGTACATCACACAATATACACCGAAGATATTAGCCACTTCCTGTTTCCTTTTATTTGCCATAAGTTTAAGGGCTCCTCACGGCTGAACCGTTTGAGATATCAAAAATCCCTTATCAACTTTAGATCCTCAATGTCTTCAGATCATATTGGACCCTGTTTGGTCAAAATCATACAAACTGACTTCCTGTTAAGCAGATCCCATGACAAGTGGATGAACGTCATTTAGCTCAATGAGAACTAAATGTATACCGGCTCTCATGCATATACGTCCAAGTGAATATGAGCTGTGCAGCTATATTTCTGACAAAGTTCCAGGGGGCGCCGTGACAGCCGTGTGCCACGCCCGGTGACCAGCCACACTGGACTTTCTCATAAACATGTACACTCTCTATGTGAAATATTTTGGAACATTAGGGCTTTCCACTCGTAAGATATGAGAAGATTCATTTTCTTCTATTGTGTTCTCATGTAAATCGTCGCCATAGTAACACGATTCAAGGTATCAAATATTCCTTCACCGTTTCACATCAGCCATGTCTTGACATTATCCTGAATGATTTTTAACCAAATCAGGTGAAAGTAAGGGAGAAAAGTTTAGAGATTTCAAAAAGTGACACACTTCCTGCTGCCAGTTGGTGGCACTATGACCGAGACTCACAGTTGTCATATCAGTGTGATCAGCTTTCAATGCTTAACATAATCCTAAGGTTTCATGTAGATCACTTAATGTACACAGAAGTTATTAGCGACTTCCTGTTTCATTTTATTCACCATAAGTTTAAGGGCTTCTCACGGCTGAACCATTTGAGAAATCAAAAATCCCTCATCAATTTTGCATTATCAATGTCTTGAGATCATTTTAGCCTGGGTTTGGTGGCGGTTGTATCAATGTCTTGAGATCATTTTAGCCTGGGTTTGGTGGCGGTTGTATCAATGTCTTGAGATCATTTTAGCCTGGGTTTGGTGGCGGTTGTATCAATGTCTTGAGATCATTTTAGCCTGGGTTTGGTGGCGGTTGTATCAATGTCTTGAGATCATTTTAGCCTGGGTTTGGTGGCGGTTGTATCAATGTCTTGAGATCATTTTAGCCTGGGTTTGGTGGCGGTTGTATCAGTGTCTTGAGATCATTTTAGCCTGGGTTTGGTGGCGGTTGTATCAATGTCTTGAGATCATTTTAGCCTGGGTTTGGTGGCGGTTGTATCAATTCCCTAGGAGGAGTATTTCAAATTCCATTGGGTGCGTTTTGCAAACAACTCAAAATAACTCACTTCCTGTGGATTAGACTTAATGACATGCAGTGTGAAAGTTGTTCAGGTCAATGAGATCTAAGTGTGTACCAAGTTGTACATGGATACGTGCAAGTGTGTATCAGCTATGCAGCAAGATGTTCCAGGGGGCGCTGTAACGGGTGTGTGCCACGCCAAGGGCCGAGCCACGGTGATGTCCTAATGGCCGCAGATTCCAACCTGTCTGCTGATTTTCAAGAGTTTTTGAGCATGTTAAGGGGTCCAGAATGCCCCGAAAGGTTGAGTAAATAAATAAATAAATAAATGAATGAATGAATGAATGAATGAATGAATGAATGAATAAAAAATTCTAACGAAAACAATAGGGCTTCCGCACCTACGGTGAAGGCCTCTGGCCTTGCGCCTTCGGTGCTCGGGCCCTAATAATATCATATGGCCTGTCTGGGCTTCCGTAGGAAACATTTCCATGAAATTTGGATTCTGACCTCCTGCATAACGCGCATGGATTAATCCGTGTAAGGATATTTTTGCATACATATTTGATTATTTAAGGCTGGAATAATATATAAGGAACATTATAAGGCTGATTTTTTTTCTTTTTGGCAGTTCATTTGTAGTCTATTTTCCGCCTGAGCCTAGAATAGAAAGCACACTGTCTCGTCCGAAAATGTAGGTCACGTGCACTTTAACTACTTATGAATGTACTCAATGAAGATTTAATTTAGTTACTAAATTAATTAATGTTTTTTTAACTACTACTCTGGTCAACATATCTGCTGTAGAGACTGCTACCACAGTAGTAGCACATTATTTCACTGCTTTCAATAAGTAAATAAAATATGCACAGAGTATATTCATTACTCAGTGGAGATTAGCAACATGCTAGCTTATGTTACGTACAGGTTTTTTTCTTCAAGTTACTGCATGTTAAAGTTATTTTTAAAAACAACATGTGGGTGCAGTGTATAATCTTGTAGTCTAGGACATTTACTCAACAACTGATTACAATGTTGACAGAGTAGTAGTAGTAAAAAAATTGTTACTTTAATAACTTCATTGAGTAAATTCATCACCCAGTGAAGATTCGCAACATGGTATCTTAGCTGGAGAGCAGGTGACGTGTAGTTCTCCACGTTATAATAATATGGGTGCAGTGTATAATCCTGTAGTCTACGACAGAGACGTTGCTTAAAAAAAAAAAAAACACACAAGCCTGAAAGAAAATGTATTTCCGGCATCAAACTGACGTCATCGTTCTGCTGTTTAGACCTAATGCTAAACAAAATACCTTCATGTACGATATTTAATCCATCCAATTTATATATATAATATATATTTGTGAATGGATCGCATAGCACAAATTTTATTGTATTAAACCGACTAGGGTTTTTTTTCAAACGGGTAAAAATCTGCATGACGTCACGTGGAATCTTGTGCTTGCGAAACGTAAGATAGAGTTTTCATCAAGAAGGTGCCGGGTGAGTGGACTGCAGTAAGTCAATGCAGAATTGATAAGCCGCTGAGTTCTTTCTGTTCAATAAGCTTGTGAGTTGTTTGAGTTTGTTGTTGTTATTCAGGAGTGCTGTCCGATACATTAATAAAGTCCGATACTTTAATAAAGTCAATACTGCATGTGCGAGTTGCTCGAGTAGCAATAGGAAGTGCTGTGAAAGTGGAACTGCTCAGTAACCATGCATCTTTCTGCACTAATTTATTGGATACAGAATTATTAATTACAGATGATGAAAGTCTAGCCAATTTCCTACAAAACAAAAGCATAGGAATATTTACTCCTGTTGTTGTACAATACTGGATGCAGTACAGGTTTCTTGAGCACACTAGATACACTATATTGCCAAAAGTTTTGGGACACCCCTTCAAATCATTGAATTCAGGGATTGGGCCTGGCCCCTTAGTTCCAGTGAAAGGAACTCTTAATGCTTCAGCATACCTAGACATTTTGGACAACATGACTGCACACCAGAGCACAAAGCAAGGTCCATAAAGACATGGATGATGGAGGAACTTGACTGGCCTGCACCTGAGTCCTGACCTCAACCCGATATAACACCTTTGGGATGAATTAGAGCGGAGACTGTGAGCCATTTCAAAACCGGGATATCTGCCTTTACATGCACATGAATGTGATATGGAGTTGGCCTACCCTTTGCAGCTATAATAGCTTCAGCTCTTCTGGGGAGGCTTTCCACAAGGTTTTGCTATGTGCTTCTGGGAATTTTTGACCATTCGTCTACAAGCATTTGTGAGGTCAGACACTGATGTTGGACGAGAAGGTCTGGCTCGCAGTCTCCGCTCTAATTCATCCCAAAGGTGTTCTATCAGGTTGATGTCAGGAGTCAAATTCCTCCACACCAATGTCTTTATGGACCTTGCTTTGTGCACTGGTGTGCAGTCATGTTGGAACAGGAAGAGGCCATCCCCAAACTGCTCCCTCAAAGTTGGGAGCATGAAATTGTCCAAAATGTTTTCGTATGCTGAAGCATTAACTTTCACTCGAACTAAGGGGCCAAGTCCAACCCCTGAAACACAACACCTGAATTCAGTGATTTGGAGGGGTGTCCCAAAACTTTCGCCAATATAGTGTAATAACCCCTATATTTTCAGACATTCATTAATTTATTTTCAGTAATTGTTTTATTTTGATCTGGATTGGAACTAGAGCTTAATCAGGGAGCACTGAGTGTGAGGTGGAAATATACACTGCTTCGGTATATCTCAACTCTGGATCAAATTACACACTCATTCACTCTAAAGGCTATTTTGGCATAGCCAGTCCACCTAAAAGCAAGAGTGAGTCAGCAGTGCTACCGGCTGTACCAATGTGCCACCCATAATTTCAGACAAGGCACTATATACAGATACATGCTACACTTGTGCACTATATACAGATACAAGTTGCACATTTAGACATACACAGTGTTAGTGAATGGCACAGAGAACCTGTGTATCAGATTATTTAAGCCCTCCAAATCCCCTAAATATGAGTTATTGGAAGTGATAAACAGTGAGCATTAACAGTAAGCCTGTAGATTACATCTTTCTCTGTTCCAGTATCGTTACTTAACTAATTTGCAGATAACATTCCAGAATGGCTGAAATGACAATTTTTGAAAGCAGTTGTTTTTTGGTTTTGTTTTGTTTTCTGAACCCTGAGGATTAAACAAAATGAAACGGTGTGAAACAATGTTTGTACTTATATTTAACTTATAGATATGTACTGATTTCTGCTACTGTTTTTTCAGACATGTATATCAGGTCCATACAACGTAGCCTCAGATGTGTTTATTGTGCACTAGAAGCCAATCCAGCAAGGAAGTTCTCCTCCACACAAGTAAGCATAGTCTCATTTCATTTAGTATTATTTAGTATTTCTTGAAAATTCTGATGAATTTATGTTTTCTTTCAGTACAGTATGGCGTCTATTAAACACAAGAATGCAAAAAGGATAGAAGGACTAGACAAAAACGTATGGTGAGATTAACGGACACATTTGAACACATTAAGTATACAATGTACAGTGGGTTAGGAAAATACTCAGACCTCTACGGTGATAGAATAGAGTGAATTCATGCTGAAAGCATGAGAAAACCTTTGTCACATTAGTCGATTCTGACTAGGCTCTCAGTCCCTGCAGCTCAGAAACACCTGGATAGAATGATGCTGCCACCATCGTGCTTCACTGCAGGGGAAATGTTAGCCAGTTGATGAGCAGTACCTGGGATCGCCAGACATAGTGCTTTGAGTTCAGACCAGAGAGTTAAAATTTTCTCTGCTCAGACCAATGAAACTTTTTTTCTTAAGTGCCAGTCAGTATCTGCCCTATGTCTTTTACTTAGGAGTGGCTTGCATCTAGCAACTCCCACCACAAAGTCCTGGTTGATGGGATGTTTCTGAGATGCTTGTTTTTCTCACCACTCTGCAGTCGATTTCTGTTAGAGTGGTGGCCATTGGGTTTTTGGTCAACACTCTGCCTGGTTAATCAGCTGGGCTCCTGTGCTCCTGGGCCTGTGCTCCTGGGACTATTCAAAGCTTTAGAAACAGTTTTATAATTTTACCAAGATCTGTGTCTCAAGTTCATAATTTGATTGCTGGCTGCTTTGTCATTGTGGATTATTGTATGCATTTTAATTGCTAAAAATGCCATTTAATCTATGAAACTGAAGGGGTGTGAATACTTTCTGAATCCACTGTATATGTTATGTTTCCTGAATTAGCGTGATCACTGCTGTTTCACGGCTTCTATTCCTGTGGCATTACAGGGTTACCTTCACATCTGTAGCAGCAGATCCCTCCATTGTAAATCTTGGTCAAGGTTACCCAGACATCCCCCCGCCATCTTACGTGAAAGATGGTCTTGCACAGGCTGCAATGGTGGACCAACTTAACCAGTACACACGAGGCTTTGTATGACTCTCTTGATCAGTCTTTTCCAGCTCATGTCATGTCATGTTATTTCAGGATATTCATACACTTCGAATTCTCGTAATTGTTTTACAAGATTAACTGAGCACAGAAATCTATACTTTAGAATAACGGTGATTATATTTATATTTCTGGTAATTTTCCAGCAAGACAAACTAGCTGCAGCTCTGCTTAGGCCCAGTTTTTGTTGAAGTATTAGTATATATGACCTAATGTACATTTGGAGGTTCCACTAGATGGCACACCAGAGCCGAAACCGCTGACTTTCCAGGTCAACCTGTAAAATGTTTAGCGAGCTTCTATATTTGGCTCAGCCTTGAGATTTTAAACCCATTGATGAGGTTTTGAACACGTGGACCACTGTCATTGTGAATGTTGTCATGAGTTCTATTTCAAATAGAAACTATGATATTTAAAATCTTTTATTAATCTAGAAGATTGTTACATATTACGTGAAGGCTGCATTCAAGCACTAAATGTGATGGTGAGCTCTAAGCATTAAAACTCGTAAGCTGTCTAGAATAGTATATATGAAACGCAGTATGCATTTGAAACAGTTTGTTTAGTCTTTTTCAAATGTGCTGAATAGAGCAGGGAGATATGATCGTATAAATATCAGTATTGTGATAAATATCACATTATGCTTTTCTAAGATATTGTGCATATTGTGTTTCATTTTTATTTTATTTTTAAAAAAAAAATTCTGGTCACAAACTGACTGGACGCAGCTGGTAAATTGTATTTTTACAAATTGTAAAATGTAAAATTTTTTTCATAGTTCAGCTATTTTTTTGTAAATAAACATGTTATTTCTGTAAACAATAAATAAGTTATCAGCATTTAAAAATGCAAAACTATTGCATTTTTGTAAGCGACTATATTTCACATGTGTCTCGTTGAAACATCTTTGAGAATCGTGATTAACTTTGGTCATATTGCTGCCCCGTGATGCCGATTGAACACAGACAGGTGTAAAATGCTTGGGGGTTGTACCATGAAATCTGTTATACAATACAGTTACATCATATATAAACCTGGCCTTATTCTCAAACCAGAGAGCAGTGAACATTGCTCATTGTGGTCACCCTTGTCTGTCAGAAAATACATCAAACACTGAAAGCAGGAAATAGAATTTTTAAGATCGTCCCATACACTGATACTAATGACTCAGTATTAAATAATTTGTTTTGGATCATGATCTGGGAAAATAACACCACTAAAGAAAAGCCATGGTGTGTATGTATGCTTTCTGAACAGGATGAATAATGAGATTTTTTAACAGGGTCACCCAACTCTGGTGAAAGCCCTGTCTCAGGTGTACAGTAAGGTGTACAAGCGTCAGATCGACCCTTTCAAAGAGATCCTGGTAACAGTGGGAGGATATGGTTCTTTATTCAGCATTTTTCAGGGCCTTGTGGAAGAGGGAGATGAGGTAAAACAGCTCAACACTTTTGCCATTCATTAAAAGCTCAACCGCGCCCTCTTGTGGTGTAACTGTGCTCTCTCTTCTCAACCCGGTCCAGGTTATTATAATTGAACCGTTCTTTGACTGCTATGTTCCTATGGTTAAGATGGCAAGAGCCAAACCGGTTTTAATACCACTGCGCCTTGTGAGTTTCCTTCTTAAGACGTTTTGCAAGACATTTGCATTGTAAAAACTACAAAACAATTAAAATGATTTGATCCTTCTAGAAATCTGGGAAGAAGGCAGACGTCAGCAGTGCAGACTGGGTTCTGGATCAGGATGAACTTGCCAGTAAATTTAATTCCAAAACAAAAGCCATCGTTATTAACACTCCGAACAACCCCATTGGGAAGGTGAGGCTAATTCCTCATTGTGAAGTTCATTTTAAACACTAACACGTTGTTCATGTTGTTGCTCCTGGCTGTTTTGTGTTGATGAACAGGTGTTCAGCAGGAGTGAGCTGCAGGCTATTGCAGATCTCTGCATGAAGCACGACACACTGTGCTTCAGCGATGAGGTGTACGAGTGGCTCGTATACAAGGGGCACAATCATGTGAAGATGGGTATGGCAGTGTTTCTGTAAAGCTTTCCGTCCATCCATCTTCTGTACCGTTTTTCCTACACAGGGTCATGGGGAAACTGGCAGGGGACAGCGGGCATGACAGATCCAGCTAAATCAGGAGACCGTTAAATTGTAATAATACACTTTATATCTGACATGATGTGATAGTATTGTCAAGCCAGTTCAAATCTAAGGAAGGACAGCCCACATCTCATTCACTAGGATGGAATAATGCTGAGTTTCATTCACTGAAGGAATAAAATGTTATAGAAAAATAAACACTGTGATGTTGCCACAACAGCAATGATAATGTTCCTAATACAGCGTGCTGTGAATTCCTCATATATAGATTAGATACCGAAACACTTAGACAAGCCTTTTGGATAAAACTATATGCAGACTGAATGAGTAAATGTGATGTAAATTAGGAGTTGTAAACATTATGCCATGTTTCTTATTCATGTTTCTCTGTGTATAGCGACACTTCCTGGCATGTGGGACAGAACCATTACTATTGGCAGTGCAGGAAAAACATTCAGTGTGACAGGTTGGAAGGTAATTGGCAAAGGCTTTCTTAATTATCCCTTCTTTTAAGATTGTATTTTATGCAAAGTAAATAATACAAAAAAGCCAGATCTTTTACCCTCCTTGTTTTTTTTGTTTGTTTGTTTTCTGTTTCCAGCTAGGTTGGTCAATAGGGCCCGAGCACTTGGTCAAACACCTCCAAACTGTCATGCAGAACACACTGTACACCTGTCCAACACCACTACAGGCACGTATTACACAGCATACACAGTGCAATATTTTCCCTTACAGTAAAGGGATATCTATATTTGTAATATGCCCCATGGTTTAGGGTTTTGTAGTAAGTGCACTACTGCAGCAGTACTAGGAATGTTTTGGCTTGGATGTTTTAAACCTCTGAGATATGCTGGCAGAAATGAGCATGAACACAGAGGACCTGATCAGACAAACAATAGTGAGATATAGAAGTGGATAATAAAGTTTCAACTTTAAACAGTGATGTGTGGTTACATCTGAGTAAGGTGACCAGGCCTGAAAAAAGTAGTTCCTAACTGTCTGACTTATGAGAAACTCTTTATGCTAGTTGTATAATTTATTATTATTATTATATATTTTTCATCTGACCAAACATGCTGGTGACCAAAAGGTTACCTTTAGCTCAAGTTTACTGTATTACTTTAAAAAAAAAATTTCGGGAAAATGTTCATGTTCTTATTCATCATGAAACCATTATTGCAAATAATCGAGCCATTAGGATCATACACTAAAAAGAAAGCACTACACATTTCACACTCAATCTCTCTCTCTCTCTCTCTCTCTGTCTCTCTCTGAAACCAGTATGTCTTTGGTGTTGAAAGTGCTACAGTTTTCCCATGGTAAAAGGTGACAGGGATTTAAACTAATATTTGCATCCCAAGGAAACAGGACACGGCTAAATCAACAACTTTCTGAGGACTGAGAGCAAAAGACACTAATTCTTGTGAATACAGCACCAGTATTGTAGCTTCAACTTGGCAAAAAATGCAGAACTGAACTAAAGTGACAGGCAAAAAATAAACTACACCTACATCAGTGCTCTTTAGAGGCGGTGCAAAAAAAATCTGGTACAGGAATGTTTTATAATTTATTTCCAAAGTAGACAAAATGTAATAAGGTGTGACTTCTTGTCTGGAAAATACAGCACACTTCCTCAGTAATTGAGCAACACATTGAGCTTTACAGAACACGACCGGACTGAACTGTTCTTCCTTCTGTTGGCCAATAGGAGGCAGTTGCGCATGGACTCCTGCTTGACTGTGAGCGAATGGGACAGCCTGACTGCTATTTTACCTCCCTAGCTGAAGAGTTAGAGGGAAAGAGAGACCGCATGGCGGCCATTTTGAAGCAGGCCAGGATGTGTCCTGTAGTTCCTGAAGGAGGCTACTTCATGCTCGCCGATGTCACAGCCCTCAGTGAGCAAAAATTGTGTTCTAAAGATGAATCGAATATGAGAAGCAGCTTTTTAAAAATTTAGTACATGATAAACTTTCTTAAATCGTGTTGTACTTCACTTCCTGTGTAGATCAGGATCTTTCGGGTGTGGAAGGTGACGAGCCGTATGACTACAAGTTTGTCAAGTGGATGATAAAGGAGAAGGTCCGAACAGCAGGGCTTTGTTTTTAGCAGAACTCTTCACACTTAAAGTACATTATGCTGATTCAGGTTTATTCTTAAACGTATTCTCTTTTAGAAAATGGCGGCCATACCTGTAACAGCATTCTGCGGGGATGAGTCCCAAAAGCAGTTTGAGAAATACATCCGCCTGTGTTTCATTAAGGTAGGCAACAAATACACTTGCCATAAATGTCTAACATTTCACTCTTACCCTAAATATCATGATGTTTAGTGTCAGAAGTTTACTTCTTTAGTTTTACACCGGAAAGTAGTAGTAAAAGTAAAACCGTTGTGCAAACTGACTCTAAATCACCTCAAAGATTATTACAGTTGACCTGTGCTGTTAAAGCAGCTCAATCAAAACCTTCTGACCTATAATAATCATTTTCTAGCAGTAGTTTAAAGCGATACCCTGATGAACAATACATAATGTAATTGGTTTATGTGTCTGAAAATGGTTTCTAATGAGGGGGTGGTTTTTTTTTTTTCTTCTCATTTACAGCAAGACAGCACCCTGGACGCTGCTGAGGGCATTCTGAAGAACTGGAACAAAGCCTGATCCTGGATGTTCAACAACACTGCATTAACCTTAATCACTACATGCTGTAGAGTAGATCTACATTTCTTATGATGTACAGAGGGTGTCAGGATTTAGACCCAGGGCTGGGTACAGCAGTGTTTATAAGCAATGACGGAGAAGCAGCACTTCCACTGAAGTCAATGATATCATGATATGATATCAAGATATCATGTATAATACAGATTCACTAGTAGTGCAAATGCAGCACATTTGAAAAGATGTAATGTAATGTTATCTTACTGGTCTTAATGGTTATAGACAGACCATACAATATATGATAGATAAGTAATAAGTAATATGATTTATATAGGCTTCTTGGCATTGGCTGCTTACCTCGCTTATTGGTTAAGTCCGCCCCTGCTAATGGGTAATGGTCCAGTGTTTTACCTCTTAACAAGTGTTCAGATTCCTCAATTTTCTTTTGTCATGTCTTTTCTGTCCTAGTTCTTTGTTGTTGTATGTTTCTGTAGCACCAGGTCCTGGAGAAACGTTGTTTCATTTCACCATGTACTGCATCAGCTACATGTGGTTGAAATGACAATAAAGCTTCTTGAAGGTTTGTCTCATTTGACACACCCTTCATAAGTTTATCTACAGCTAGTCATACATCACACCACAGGTCACTAATATACAATGGAAAGCTAAACACTGCTCATGAGCCATTACTGTCTCTTGTCACTCAAAATGGAACTGGGAAAAAAAAAAAACTGGGCATCTGTGAGCTCATGCATGTGGAGGAGGACAGTTAGCACTTTGATCAGTGTGTCCAACACTGCTGCTGCCCAGCGATGGATCATGAGAAGCAGTTTGAAAAGAAGCAGTTGACTGGAGGAAGCACATGTTAGCAGTCATCCTCCCTGGTTGGTAGCTGTTGTGATAGAGAAGAGCTTGCCAGTGTGTGGGAACTGGCAATTAACCAAACTGGGAGAAAAGTGGGAGTTTAAAATAGATTTGAATCTGAGACACAGAGAATTCAAGACTACATGATTAGGACGAGGTTGATGGAAGGAAGTCCTGGTGTTGTACAGGTATCAGTGTCACTGTTGTGTTTAAATACAGCTGGATTGTTGGTTCTGTTTACCTACCTGCTGCAAAGCTGCCGCCCGTTATTCCTTCCTTGTGTGATGTCAGGGTGTGCAAAAAAAATATGCATAGCAATACAACTGTTATTGTGCTTTCAGTTGTCCGGGTAATGATGCAAACATAACCTAAGCGGAAAGAAATGACATTTACAGAAAAATGCAGCATCAAAACCACTGCCAATTAAGCCGATGTGTCCACCAAAAACAAGGACTATGCCGCGGTCTCCGTCTGTTTATTTTGTGCATGCATTCCTCTACAGCCCTTACCCATGAGGAAGAGACAGAGACCAGAGCCACTGTGGGTACAGAGTGTATTTGAAAAAGGTTTGGTGATACACAGAGTGAAATCATTGGCATGAGTCCATAAGAGCTCCTTCTGACATTGGGGACGAGTTTGCTGCGTGTTAGCAGTCCGTGAACTGGACACTCGGATCCAGGGGTTTCATCCATGAAGAATGCTGGACAATGCTCAAATGTCCACTTCTTGATTTTCAAAAGATGATTATTGCTTGGCACACAGAACCACAAACTGTGTGAAAACATCTCTGATCGTATGTCAGGAAAGATCTGGAAGAGTCACTCTATGATCATTTTAAAAACAGACTATTAAAAAATACAGGCTACTTTGGCATATCCATTTGCCAAAAATATACACTTTTGTGTTCTTTTTGATGAATATACATTTTTACATTCCATTTGTCAGGTTTATGATTGCTCTGTTATTTGAGCTGCCCTCTCCTTAATGATACCCATAAAATTCATATATTTAAAAAACAAAAAAAACACGCACATATGCATACCATACAGCAGATCCAAGATGCTAATTTCCTAAAAATATAATATAAAACTATAAGTTACACTTTTTTTCAGTTATGATATGAATACATGACTAAGTGGAAATTAAATCTGAAAACCACCAAAGATGAAAAAATTGGACTCCTTTTATCTTAAGTCCGGAGTAAAGTAGATCTGTTGGGTGGTCTTGGCCAAGGACTCCACAGATTGCATAAAGAGTCGGTTTGGCTTGGAGGTTTTCAGTACCTGATGCTGATTTTCTGGAAGCCCCTCTATCTGTGATGAGTTTAAGGCACATTGGGGAGGAAGACACTAAATAAATATGCGAATCAAAAGATAAGTGTTGTAAAGTGGGGATTGTCTATGAGCTTTAAAAAAACAAGTCGTTGTAGTGTTTCACTTGGTTAGACTGTGTGTTTCGCAGAAGAAGAAGAAATGAGCACATTATTAGCTTGGAACAGAAGTTCTGTAGTGTTTTCTCTGAACAGCCAGCAAAAGAGGACTTCAGTTAAAAGGAGAACTTGTGGAGACTACTCATGAGAAATCCCAGTGCTCTTGACAAGACAAAAAAAAAAAAAGAAGAAGAAAAGCCAAGTTGAACTACTGTTACTTTTTCAACTGATTGATAGACTTGGTAAAATATTTTCTGTTAAAGGGGAAAAAACAGTGCCAGCTGGCACAGCTAAGAGCGGAGAGGGGAAAGGGGTCCTTTACACGGACGTCCTCTGGCTCTGACAGTGAGCCTCGTTTGTCCGTTTGGTTCACAGTATTGAGTGTGTGTGGCCTGTTGATGGTCAGCTGGAAGAGCTAACACCAGTCAGCGATGTAGTCGAAGTCTGTGAAGAGCTCCTGTTCTGAGGCGTTCAGGATTCTGGGCTCACGTGGTGGGGTTAGGATCGGAGCCTCTGAAGTGAACTCATCGTCAAAGTTACTAACATCCTCCCTTCCTTTAATGGTGGGGACGAACGGAGGCCGGATCTTCTTAGCCAACAGAGCGGCCCAGTCCATGTTCTGATGAGGAGAGGAAAGAAAAGGAGAAGTTAAAGAGAAAATAAACAGAGAAGGGAACTGGTGTGGTGTGGGGGGGCTCAAGCAAAGAGGAGATGATTGAAAGAAGACAGAAGAGGAGGACATAAACAGGAAAAAGAAGGGAAAAAAAAGCACATGAGAACAAAGAGCAGAACTAGACTGATGGAGTGAGATGGAAGCCAGAGCTTAGACACAATAAAGGGAACACCAGAGAATAATAAAAGATGAGGAGGAGATCAATAGCACAGATATACAGTGCAGACACATAAATGGAAACATTAGAGATTCAGAGAGACATATAAATGTGCAATATATTACAACCATTAGCAAGAATTTGGGCTTTCATCTTCAGAGGAAAAAAGAAAAGAAACATACAAGTGCTTTGCCAAGTTTTCTCTCAGGAAAACTGAAATTTAGGTTATTAAGCCATCAGATTAAATTAAGTTGTTCAAATTTTGTACAAAATGGCACATAAATGAGCTTTTAACTGCTCCATGAAACTGTCACCAACCATCAAAGTGAACAGTGATTTATATGCAACTGAAGTATCAGCTAGTTCTCTACACCAAATTACACTAAGACACATCCAGTTTTCAGTCACACCCTAAAGCAGGGGTGGTGATGGTGAATTCAGCAGACTGCACTCGATGATAATGGAAGACGGAAAATAATGAAATGTCAATGACACAAAGTGTTTGTTACAGCAGCTTCTGCAAATAAAGCACACTTTTTTTGTAACCTCAAGATTTTCCAACCTCACCTGCAGGTAGCGGAGTATTTAATAAAACCTAGCCATAGAGCTCACACATGGAGGACAAATTAGGCTGAAGATTCTGAATCCCACTTTCAAAGACACTAAAATCATTCATTCATTCAGTGTACTGGTTAACCTACACAGGGAGGTCTATCCAGGGATCTTGGTGCACAAGACAGGGGACACCCTGGACAAGGTACCAACCCATGGGAGGGTGCAATCACATACTCAGATTCATGCTACAAGACAATTTAGAGATGCCAATTAGGCCATCGGGCATCGGTGGGAATCGAACTAGTAACCCTGGAGATTGTGTGCACAATAAAAACTGCTCCCATTTGAAACCAATTTTACTGTGTGCACAATTGTGAGTTTTATTGTTATTGCTTATACTACATCAGCATACACTGTACTGTGCATGATACTGATCAAGTATCTAAACATTAATAACCTAAAAATAATTTTCAGGTCCTGTAACTGGTTGTTTTTAGTATCTATGATATATTTCAATAAAAATTGTGCACAGTTAGTAGATAACAGACTGTTTTCATTCTTAAGTTCGCATGTGTTCGCTGAGCGTACTCTGAAAAATGGATGCTTCTTCACTTCTTCAGCATCTCGCTCTCCTGCACCAAGGCGACGCTCGGGATTTCTCCTCAGCAGCTGCGGACAGATGAACAGGACGGTTATCCAGACACAAAAAAAAAAAAAAAAAAAAAAAACTAAATCCACACAACAATTTCAAAATGCACAGTTTGTTTTTTTTTTTTTTTTTAAAAGAACTCTATTTTGTGCTGCGGTTATATGAGGACGTACTCGTCTCATTATGGAGATAGCCTCTGTGGAGAGGAATCGTGGGTAACGGACTTCATCGTTGACGATACTGTCAAACACCTCCTCTTCATCATCACCTGGAAATGGAGACTAAAGACAAAGAAGAGAACAAAACCAAGTATAAGGTCATTTGTCATGAAAATGAATATACATTTATTCACATAATACAAAGACTTACAACGTTTAGTCTATTATTTACTATTATATCAAGGCTGTGAAAATGCTTATTTCTGATTGGCTAGAATGAGTGGGTCATTTCTTCCATAACCTTTAATGCAGAGCTGGTTAGAAACGTTATTTGAGTACTAAAGCAATGCTCCATATATTATATATCTTCTCTAGACTGTAACGATAACAGTCAATAGTGCAGAAGGGAATGAAGTTGTTTATGGGGGCAATACATGAATTGTTTTTATATATATTTTAAAACTAAAAGCAATAGGAACAGAGAGACACATCACTGTCATGGATGTAACTGTGACACGATGGAACAATAGCCTATTGATAGTTAAATGATGTTGGCAAGTTTGATGTTTTCATAGTCAAAGTCACCTTTATTGTCATTCCTTCTCATCAGAGATGTGTTAAGAGGGCGATTAAACACAGGAGTTTCTCCAGGACACTGTGCTGAATTTATTATATTCATTTACGGATAAACAACACAGCCTTCACTTTTAAATGCTGATAAAGTATGACGCATCTCAAAAATACACGTTAGAATGAATGACTTCTAGTGCATAGTGTTGGCTGTTCACCTCATTCCCCTTACAGCGTCTGAGTTGTCCTCTAAGCATGTTTTTGTATAGCTGCCATGATGTGATAAGTACATTGCCAATTATTAATAAAGGTATCTGACTTCTCCATTAAGCCTCTTAAAAAGCTCTGGTAAATGCTTCCTGATAAATATTTCAGTGAAATCCTCACCTCTCCGACCAACATCTCAAAGATGAGCACACCCAAACCCCACCAGTCCACAGCCCGTGTGTATGATGTCTCTGTCAGGACCTCGGGAGCCAGGAACTCAGGAGTGCCACAGAATGTACTTGTGCGATCTCTAAAGCCCATTCCTAAACACGGTAAGAGGAAAACACACCAGAAAATTACCATCATAGACAAGTAGTCCACACTTTTAAACAGCACTGTGATATAACCCACACTTGTACAACAGTTAGCCCCAGTTGCTTAAAATATGAACGCTCATCAGATAAAGATAAAAAAGGGATGCCAATTTTCCAGGAAGCACCTTTAATGGTAATGTACAAATCAATGTGAGCTGGCTAGCCAGCTAGCTGTCATGCTACAAAGTGAGTGAGGTTTTTTCAGAATCTATTTCTGCAATAAACAGAACGTTCAGCCAGATTATGTCTGAAATGCCACTTTATATGAATTTCATTTTTATTTAACTGTTATAACAGCAATAATTGCACTTGCTATTGTGTGGTTATACTAAATATCGGTGTGGCTGTGATTTGCTACCGTGCTCGACCCTGTGGCTTCATGCCGACTCACGAATCACAGCCGTGCGCATGATGTTCAGTATAACTATACTCTTGCTTGTGTGATATTGCTTACATGAATCACCAAGCATCTTAAATTCATCCGTAATCTGATTACTATATGTTCCATGTTAAGAAGCAGAAACAGTCAGAGCTCTATGGGCTAAAGGAGGCATTATAGTTAGTAATGCTTTATTTGACAAGATACACCGATCAGGCATAACATTATGACCACCTGACTAATATCGGGTTGGTCCCCCTTTTGCTGCCAAAACAGCCCTAACCCGTCGTGCACTTTGTATTCCGACACCTTTGTATCAGAACCAGCATTAACTTCTTCAGGAATTTGAGCAACAGTAGTTTGTCTGTTAGATCGGATCACATGGGTCAGCTTTCTCTCACCACATGCATCAATGAACCTTGGCCACACATGACCCCATCACCGGTTTACCACTGTTCCTTCCTTGATAGATACTGACCACTGCAGACCGGGCACACCCCACAAGAGCTGCAGTTTTGCAGATGCTCTGATCCAGTCGTCTAGACATCACAATTTGTCCCTTGTCAAACTCGCTCAAATCCTTACGCTTGCCCACTTTTCCTGCTTCTAACACATCAACTTTCAGGACAAAATGTTCACTTGCTGCCTAATATATCCCACCCACTAACAGGTACCATGATGAGGAGATAATCAGTCTTATTCACTGTTATGCCTGATCGATGTATATATAATGCTTGTATGAAAGTCATGAATACTTTTTAAAGTATTCCAGGTGCCGATATAAACCAGAGGTCACAGAGCAGCACACTTACCTTCTTTACAGAGCCCAAAGTCAGCAATCTTTACATATCCTTCAGTATCCAGCAACAAGTTATCCAGCTTTAAGTCCCTGAAGGATTAAAAATCATAACAAGGTGAATCTCAGAGTTCAGAGGAAAAGTGCTCAGTTTGCGTTTGAGTGAGTGAACATTACCTGTATACGATTTTATGCTCATGCAGAAACTGTAGTCCCAAGACCACACAGGCAGCATAGAAACTACAGTAGGAAAAACAAAAGAGAAAAAGCAGCATATTAGTAGATAACATTTCTTTCTATTATGAGTAATGAGCTGATACACTGGCCAGTCTTTGGATGCAGCACCACCAGAAACTCCGACCAAACGCTAACTTATGGAAAATCACTTATCTGAGAAAATGAATCCATTAGACATTTTTGTATTTGGAAAAAAAAAAAAATTCAGCTAAAAAATAGATAATGCAGTTTTAACTCAACTCTTTTTGAATCATTCATTACATGCCAGGATAAGACTTGTTTTGTGTGTAATGTTTTGCTTCTCAGTTTTGCATTGGAGGGAACACAGCTAGAAAAAAGAACATGAAAATCTCTCCCACCCAAAACCCAAAATACATTGCAAAAATACGAAGAGATGTGAATTTGAAAGTGTAATTACAGATGGCTGACAAATTAAAGGAAAAAACATTAACTGCTGTGGTCTATGAGACATTGTATTGGTACATTTTCTGTCCACTTGCCCTCTAGGAGGAACTGATCACATCAAATCAATACAAAGTTCTCTGACTGATGCACCTTTAATATTTCGAGTGCACGGGTATGGAAATTATATGGCCGTCACAGTTACCAGATCCCAGCAGGACTGATTTTGGACCAGAATGTTAGGCAGCACTCTCTACCACCACAATCAAAACCAGTTATTGGAATATCTTTTAAAAGAATCCAGTTTCCATCCATCCATCCATCAGTGAAGTTCCAGAGACTTCCGTTCTGGTGAATTCCAGGAAAAAAGATGGAAACTGTGATCTGAATAATATTTGCAAGTCTTTGTGAAATGCAGTTTGAGGCATATAATCAATATGTCAGTAATGTGTATTAAAATGATTTTGGGTGAGACAGATTTCAACTATTTGTTAGATTTTTACATTTCTTTAGATTTCTGGCAGACGCTCTTATCCAGAGTGACATACAAAAGTGCTTTAAGTCTCTATCATTGACATGAACACTGGTTCAATTAGCTTGCAAAACATAAGAAGTAAACTACATTTAAAAAAAAAAAGAGAAAACTGGGAAAATAAAATATTCTTGTGTCTTGAGACAATTTCTTCCTCCAAAACATTCCTGTACATTTCCGGGACTAAAAATGGATGGTTTTAGATTCGGTACTTTCTTTCATTCAGTAGTGAATGTGGTCACTCACACTGCACGTGGCTCTGAGAACACGTCGGCATGGATGTGCATCATCAGGTCCCCTCCTGCTGCATACTCCATTACAAAACACACATGCTCCTTGGTTTGGAAGCAAGCGAAGAGATTGACCAGGAACGGGTGCCGGACGCTGTTCACTGTCTCGAAGATCCTCTTCTCACACATCAGACTGTGGAACAAAATGCAGCATCTCATTGTCATGGTGGAAAACTGGCACACATGAAGCATTTAATCAGACTTTCCAAAATGCAAGAACTACATAAGCAACTCTCAGAGTCCCCAATCACCGTAACTGCTGGACTCAGCCAAAGGTGGCACTTTGTTTTAAAACCCATTAATGAAAATATGCTGGATTTAGATTAGTTTGCTGGTGAGGAAAGAGAACTGAATCATCCCACCTTGGCTAAGTAGTGTTTTTTATCCTAGATGCTACTTATTGGTATTAAAGAATAAGCCCACACTCTGAAACACAAAGTCGCTCTTTTATATTGAAATATTTGTGATGTGCTTATTGATTCTGATGCAAATTGTTTGGTTGATGCCATGTGTTTACTGGGATCTGAGCTGCTTTGAGTTCACATGGGGACAACACTAGGAAATAATTTCGCTCACTCATCTCACACATAAGCGATAATGGTCAGCTTTTGCAGTAAGCTCCTAAAAGTTAAAAAGTTAAAAGTTCTCTCTCACTTATTCAGTGTTGTAATAATGAGAAATCCAATGTAGTAGTTGCAAACTAATGCAACTATATGATGCAGAGATTTGACTTGGCTTGATGTTAGTTTCTTAGAGCTTTCTAGGGAAGTAAGAAAGATGGACAGAATAAAGTGCTGCTGCATCACTCTCTTTAGGTAGAGATGAATTCCCACTTGCGTACTAGCATCGGGACGCTGCATGGTATTGTGGGTAATGCAGGAAACCATTAGCCAAAGTGAAGAGTGTACAAATTGCTGCTAAAATGAATTATAAACATTGATTTGAAAGTCGGCAAGATGGATTTTTTTTCTTAACTGGGTTTTATGCAAAACCATTTTCTCTTACCTGTCCACTTCATCACGGGCAACAATATCCCCTTTCTTCAGAGCTTTGATGGCAAACATTTCCCCAGTGATCCTGTATTCTGCCAGTAAGACCTGTTGAATAATTAAAAAGACCTGGTTCAGACAATGAACTCAAACACACACACACAAAACTAACATAAATAATTCTTCCGACTACTGTTCAGACAGAATACACTCAGTAAGGTAATGTACTATCCATTAAACGGCTTTTACTTTTCCAAAGTGTCCACGGCCCAGAACAGCCACACAAGAAAAGTCTTTGAGACTGAACTGGAAGTCTGTCTCTTCTCTGAAAAAGACAAGATAAATATGATTAGACACTGGAGATATCAAATCTCAAATCAATTCAACTCTTGATAAAATTAGGCTGGAATCTGTTGATATAGCTGTGGATATAAGTGTATATTGCACCTTGGTTCAGTATTCTGTTGCTCTCTAAAATCCAGATCAGGCTGCTGAATTTCATTTTCCACCTGATTATCATACTCCGGCTTGGACACCGTACTGTTTCGGCTGTCATCCAGGAAATCAAATGTGGCTAATGCGTCCTGAGGGTAAAAACAAAAAACTTACACATCCCATCACAACCTTCAATAAAAACAATACCACTACATAACGGAAAAGTGTTATCCATTAAAACAAGCACGAGGGGCTTAAAATGTAATTGAATCAATTTCCTGTTGTGCTTGATTGCATGTATTATGGCTACTTTTACAACACTTATTTCAAACACTTCATTACCTGTACCTCCTTCCCATCAGGAAGTTTGTCTTGTGTTGGTGTTTCTTCTTCCTCTTCTTCGAGCTCAGCAGCAGGGGTAGGGTGGCGTTTTGGAGGAGGAGTGGCGCCTTTGTCGAAGTCTAATTTGGTCACGGTCGGATCACTGAGAGAAAAGGTCAGAACACAACACTGCTGACAATGTGCCAATTTCCGTTTTAGTCCTGGCCCCTGGCCATGTTTGGGCCTGGAGTGTTTCTAGCCAAACCAGACGCCTCACTGAAGGACATCTCATTAGAGCATTCAAGTACAGATAAAAAGAGGGACTTAAATCACATGGACATCTAAACAGAATGGGGTTACTATATTTTACCTACAGCAATTGAGAAGCCTTCAGCCTGTTTAGCCTCTTTCTTTATTTGAGTATAATTAATATGATTCAGTCAAAAAATGAGGTTTGTTTTTATGTGAGCACATCTAAAACTTTGTATTTGGCCATGGACCAAAAAAAAGGCAAAGAAGGTGTCTGAGAGCCTATAGTGCTGATTCACAGATGATAAAGGATCACATCATCATCATCATCATCATAACAATAACAACAACAAATCTTATTTTTAAACTCACTTTACACCACAAATAAGGGCGCACTTCAACTTGTTAATAGTCAATATGGCCATGTTTATTTTGACACACTGTACTATGCAGCAGCAATTTATATAAACCCATCACTTGTGATGTAGGACGGAAACAATCCACAAAACATTACTGCCAACCAAACAAGGGCAAAGTGGTTTGTTTGAACAGGTCATGTGATTTTGGTGAGCAGCCATCTGAGCTTGGTCTGCGCTTGTGTGATTGGATGAGAAATGAAGATGGAGTGATTAACCATAGTGGTTAGAGTTCTGTGTCAGTGTCCAGAAGGCTGAGAGTTCAAATCCCAGGACTGCCAGAAAAACCACAGTTCAGCCCCTTAATCTAGTCTCACAACCCTCGACTGCATGCCTGCGTTGCAACCCATTTCACTTTGCATTTTCACAGACATTTTTCTAGGATAAAACATAACATAGCATGACTATATCTGGAAGTCTAAACAAAATGTAACAAATTATAGAGTTTACTGGGACAGCTGCCCTGTAAACATATAGCTAATTTAAAATACCTTTTAAAGAAACAAAAACAATGTGTATATGTCTGTGAGATATTTTTATATATATTTTTAGCAAATTTCAAAAAGCTGAACTGCGCACAAACAAGCAGCTATGCCAGTGGTCAGGACCTGATAACACCTGAGAAAGTGGGTACAACACCAGTGAGAACCTCTTATATGAACACAGGGTTATATGTTGTGTATGTGTGTGTACCTGGAAAGAGACGGTGAGTCCGGATGGCCGAGTATTCCCGTTTCAGGGCTCAGCGCTGATCCGAGCTCAGCCACCTGAGGACTGAAGGAATTGTTGACAGTTGGGATTGCTCGTCTCATCAAACGCCCCCATGTGGCAATGTTAATGTTCATCTGAGGTGCACGCAGGAATGTTTTACCTGCAAAGAGAAACCCAGAAACACATTAAACTAGAAAACAATATAGATTACATTAGTTATGAAGAAAGGTCAGTGAGAGCTCAGCATTTAGGGTTCTGTACTACTCCCTGCATTGGTGTGATACTTTATCTCACTGCTATAAATAGATACCACTTTTGAAGGAACATGAGCCTACCTTGCTGTTTTGAGAAGATTTTCTTTTGTCTTTGTAGTTTTGGTCGCCGCTCGATGACTGGATTGAAAAATGTAACCTGGGTGGAAAACGAAAAAATTAATAAATACAAACTGAACATGTTTTTCAATGTCTGTCATGCTTTATTAAGTCGAGAGGAGGAGAGTGAGTGTGTGTGTGTAAAGAAAAATGACTGCACCTCAGCAAACAGAGTTCCTTGAGGCTCCAGGTAGAGACACATGCCATGACGCTGGTTATCCAGGAAGTCCTCCAGCCTCAGAAACTTGACGGCACACAGAGAGCGCCAGTCTCTCCAGTACACAGAGATCTCCAGCTCACGAGACTGGGGGAAAATAATAAATTAAAATACAAAAACACTAGCAAATATTTCTATTTGGGTTTGAAAAACAGTTACTGCCATAGTGGCATTTAGCAGACAGAGCTTTGGATCTTTAATGCTTCCTGGAGCAGTTTCCTATACACCGTTTACACACCAATGTAGATTTGGAGAAGAAGAAGAAGGGGAGGGAAAACTAACTAACTAAATAAATAATAAAGATCACTTAAATATATGGTAAGGACTTATACTAAGAAAAGACCTTTGTTGATTTAAAGTGCATGTTTTTGTACAGTACAATGACACAAAATGATGAAAAGCCCCAAACCAGAACCGTGAGCATTACTTTGAGAGGCAAGTAAAAAAAAAAAAATCACTCAAATAAACTCATCGAACTCAGGGGTTCAGGAGTCAATCAACTCACAAATGCTGTAATCCCATGTAGGATGAATGAGTTGACTAACATGACTAACACATAAGCATTGGGGGAACAATCACACAACAGAGCTCAGAAGAGATGAACCAAGTCAAAACTGTACACTGTATAGCCAAAAGTATGTGAACAGCTGACCATCACCCCATATGTACCTGTGAAACATGCAGTTGGTCCCAACTTCCAATATTCTGGGAGGGCTTTTTGCTAACCTGGCTGTGGGAAGTCTGTGACCTACTGAACCAGCGTTGATGTATTCATTGATAGAGGCTTCAAAGCACTTTTGTACGTCGCTCTGGATAAGGGCGTCTGCCAAATGCCATAAATGTAACTGGGGATTTGTAGTCATTCAGTCATAAGAACATTAGTGAAGTCAGGTACTGATATCAAGTAAGAAGGCCTCAAGACAGTTAATGTTCCAGTTTATCCCAAAAGTGTTCAGAAGGGTTGAGGTCATGGCATGGGTCATGAGAGTTCTACATCAACCATGGGCCTTGTTTTGTGCAGATGGACACTGTAGTGCTGGAACAGGGTCAGGCTCTTTAGTTCCAGTATAAGGTAACTGTAATGCTACAGCATAAAGACATTCCAAACAACTGCATGCTTACAACTTTGTGGCAGCGGTCTAGGGAAGAACCACATATGGGTGTGATATTCAGGTGTCCTCCTACTTTTGGGAATACAGTATATTTCTGAAGTGGCAAGGGGTGTGGCTGCAGTGTGTATATGAGAACATGGGCATTCTAATGTGTGTTTGAGGATTATGGGTGAAAAGAAAACTGGAGTAATATTGCATCAACCAGAGTGCCTCCAGAGGGTGTCTGACTCACACTGATCAGATCTCAGTTTGTAATGTATAAAAAAAAAAATCAGGCTAGTATTAGGCTGAAACACGATATGGTGGCATCAAGAGAGAAACAAAGCAATAAAGCAAAATCCTTTGAATTCCTGATGCAATTCTGTTAGAACTTTTCTTTTAGGATTGAACAAAAGATATCTTAAGCTGGATATTTCGGGTATTATTTTATCATGTGTGTGAGTTTGCAGGAGTTTATTCATTCATACGATTCATAGAATAAAAAAATTCCAACTTGTGTCAAGTATTAATGCTCTTAAAAATTTATGATCATTAGTTCGAGCACTGTATAAACTCAGCAAAAGAATCTTTCAGGCTTCCCAGAATTTTCGAAAACAGAAGTAGTTTATGTAGAGCGACATGGTAAGGTGATGTAATGGTGCAGTGAGTAACGTTGGTGTCGTACAGCTCTAGGGTCTTGGTTCGGGTTACTGTTTGTGTGGCGTTTCCCATGCCTACATGGATTTCCACACAAACATTGATAGAAGAATCGAAATTACCCCTAGGTGTGAAAGAGTACACGATCGCACATGTGAATGGGTGTGTGTCTGTCATCCACCCACGGTGTATTCCTTCCATGTGTCTGGTGTTTTCAGGATAGGAGCCTGTATAAAGCACTTACTTGAGGTAAAAGAATAAATGGCTAAATTTAGATGCTCATTTTGTGAACCCTGAACCCAACCAATGATGGACATCAGCTGCTATCGCAACTGCTGCAAACGCAACAGCTGCTTGTCATTTGTAACAGATAGCTGTGAACGACCAGCCTGTCTTTAGCAGGGAAAAAAAAAGGAATACAGGCTGCACAGTAAAACTGCTGGTCAGTTCGACACCTGCCATGTTGTCAGCTGGCCAACTTCCCACATTCTACTTAGCAGGCTTATTTGAATGCTGCATGCAAGAAATCTGATCACAATGCACATAGAACACAACTGTTGATAAGGTATAAATACCGGGTGATTAGATCAGCTAATTTGACATCCAAATAAAATCCGGATACAGCATCGTATGTTAAGGTGTACTGCACATGGAGTATTTGATTACCCGATCAAGCTCCAGTGTGAATTTCTGGTCCCAAGACTGGTTGCTGACTGGTCTCCAGCTTGTCTGCCCCACGACTGTATTGTCCAGTTTGAGAACAGCGCTGATCTCATCTGAAGATACACACACAAATACTGGATCTTTTATTACTGGATATATACCCATACAAAACGCTTTAATAGGTTAGCAAATTAATTTAAATAGATTTTGTGTCCAATAAAACAGTAACTTCAAAACTGCTCTACTACTATATATAAATCAGGTAGAACAGTCTGAGTTATACTATTAAGATAGATAACTAGCTAAGTTGGCAATTCCATCAAGTGCTGAAGCTTTATATGGAATATTCAGGCACTTGGGGCTTTCTGCCTTTCCTGTGAGCAGAATTTAGTCACTGAGTGCCAAGATGTACAATGTTTTCCAAATGTACTGGGGTTAGAAACCCTTTCCATATCTCCATCAGTCATTTCATTCCGAAAAGAAAAACTGCTGAGGGCACTCAACTGGACAGCTCGTCCGCTTTGGAGAGGTTTCTACTGCTGCCCGATTTGTTCTTGTTTGTTCGGCTCATGAAGGAGGAGCGTGTTTCACTCGGGCTCCAGCCAGGCAGGGACACAGACGCTGCTTTAGACCGACCTGGAACATTCTCCAGCAGATCCTGACAGCCCATGAGCCTCACCTCCAACGTCCCTGTACAAAGCACACATACAAAATGCTTAGTTAAGTGTATTCTGTTCAATTAACAGCAATGCATTATTTAATATAAACTGTTGATTATAATCAAGTGTCACGTATAAAATAAAGTGTAAGGATCTCATTTTCTTTCAGCGGTTTTTAGTGTGCTGCAAGTGGGTCAGGAATGATTCATAAATCAGCCAGACAGATATCTATTATCTTTATTTCGGCAGTATGCATATGTTCTATTCCAGCACAAAAATAGCTGCAATAGTTACTGCTCAGTGTTGACACCGATGGCTACCGAGACATTCTGCTCCAAATGTAAGATTTCCAAATGCATCATTTATTATGGAATATATGATGGAACATATTGTCTGCCAAGTCACATTATGATGGATCTACTGGAGAAAATCAAAAAAATTATTCAGCTCCCCAAACCAAAACCACTGGCCAAACTTCACTTTTGTTTCAGTTTTCTCTGCTGAAATATCTGTAGCTCTGATGTCATTTCTGTATTGAGTTCAGAACCGTACAGTTTACTCTAGTGCCTGGGAGACAAAACAGTACTGTTGGTAGACCAATATAAATCATTTTTGTGACTGGGACAGCATGAATGTTTTCGAATTCCTTATCATGGTATACTTTTACCCTTTAGTGTACAGCTGGAGCATGGATCTGATTGTTAATGGTCAAGAGTGTGTGTGTGTTTACCTGTGAGAGCTGCTGGTTTAGCCACAGTGCTATACTGGTTGTGGGAGGAGATGATGCTCTGGCGTGGGCTCTGAGGAGTCGCCGCCATGAAGAGCTCGTCTGAGATCAGGCTGGCCTTTGGGTGGTTCTGTGGCAGCTCGCTCAGCCTCTGCTCCAGAGAATACCGCAGCAGGTCCAGCTTCTGACTCGACTCGTTAAAGCGTGCTTGGGCCTGAAGTGATAATTAGATCAGTTCTCTCACTGGCTGTGCATCAAATGTGCACATTATACATGTGCTTAGAGACTGGTGAATTCATCTTTTCATTCTTTAATACACTGTCAAGAACACCTGTGAAATTCATCATTCTTTACTAAAACAAGTCCAGAAGTGTATTATCACCTAGTCTGTGAACAGAATATCCAGACTCGTACAGCGAATAATCATTTTTGATACGCTATAAAGCAACAGGAAAAAGTTTTAAAGTATTTCTAATGATACATTTAAGCAGGACTGTGTAATAAAGTCCTCTGAACCTGCTGGAAGGTCACAGAGACAAGGCTTCAATGTATTACTGAAGAGTTAGACTATCAACAGTATCAACACAAGCCAAAGACTCTTTAATGTCTGACTCACATTCCACACAGTGTTGTTAGAGAATCAGTGAGAATTCACACTGCAATATGAACAACACTGTCTATTCAATTATGCCAAAACTAAAGGACAGAGAAGCCCTGAATTTTTCTCAGCCATGATTAATTCAATATCCAAAGTGTGCTTTAAGAAGCTCAGTAGAAGCAAACTCTGGTCTAAATAAAATACAAAACATGGTTGTGTGGTGAACTGAACACACCTCTGAATGAGCTTTTTTCTCAGTGACTTTCCCTGAGCCGAGCAGTTTCATGACGTTTTTGGCTCCCTCGGCCACGGCAGACTCGATCCGGAAGTGATGTCGCAGCTCCTCCAGCCGCAGATCCAGAGGACTGACTATAGACTTGTTTGTAGTCACTGAAAGATGAAAGGTCACCAAGATAACCTTCAGCACACAGCCTTCTAATAAAAGCATTAGAGAACACTAACATTTCAATGAAAGAAATGGTGAGGTACAGGCACTGTGTTGTACACGGCTTTCTGATTTAGAGGTTGTAATCGGGAATATCACAGATTTATTATTATTATTATTTTTTGGTTTGGGGTAACATATTTTTGAAAATCAGACTGATTATACCTCACGTCTTTACCTTGACATCATTTTAATTCCATCTCTGAGATTTGAAGGATCCACCTCCTGTGAGGTGTTGTCTCCCATGTGGACAACACAAATGCATTTGTAGCCATCCCATGAGGACAACTCTTCCATATGTGTAGCCATCCCATGAGGACAACACTACCGTATTTGTAGCCATCCCATGAGGACAACACTACCGTATTTGTAGCCATCCCATGAGGACAACACTACCGTATTTGTAGCCATCCCATGAGGACAACACTACCGTATTTGTAGCCATCCCATGAGGACAACACTACCGTATTTGTAGCCATCCCATGAGGACAACACTACCGTATTTGTAGCCATCCCATGAGGACAACACTACCGTATTTGTAGCCATCCCATGAGGACAACACTACCGTATTTGTAGCCATCCCATGAGGACAACACTACCGTATTTGTAGCCATCCCACGAGGACAACACTACCATATTTGTAGCTCATGAGGACAACACTACCATATTTGTAGCCCATGAGGACAACACTACCGTATTTGTAGCCATCCCATGAGGACAACACTACCATATTTGTAGCTGTGCAAAGACCATTTTCATATCGTATCTAGCAAGAATAAATTGCATGCTAATATTTATTAGGGTTAAGAGTTTCGTTAACCTTCACCTTCATTATTCTCGTAATTCGTCTCATTGGTTTGACTCGCTTTGAGGATCTGCATGCGGATGAACTCAATTTTGGTCTTGCTGTCCTGGAGCATTTGCTGGGCCATGGCAAGCAGCTTACGATCCTGTAAAGCAAAGGAAAAGAAAACATCAAGAAGCGTTCCTTTAATCTAGTTGTGCTTACAGTGATCCTTGAAATACTGTTTTTAAAAAATCATGCTTGTACACCAGCCTCATCCTGGTACACCAGGCACACTATCAGTTTATTACTGAAGCCACATATCGTCATGTCTTGCTCCTCATCATACAGAGTTCAACAATCATAATGATGTTTACATCTTACACTACTCTTAGTTACACATACAATAATGTTTTGTGAAAACTTTTCAGCTGGTTATGAGTCATTAGCATGCCAAATGTTTTCAAAATATTAACATACTTGTAGTGAAACAGCTGCCAATACTTTATTTTCATATCAAAATCACTGCCTAACAGTTTATCATGCTTTAGATATTATCCTCATGTTTAGATTCACTTAAGCTTCCTTACACCATAGCAGTGTTAGTGTGTTTTATATAAGAAACTGCTCAGTGGCTTCTCAGCTTAAATGAACAAATGCTAATCATACAGCAGATGAATCGTATTAAAGAGACAGATGAAACCTGTCCTAAAAATAAGAAACTAAAATACACAAGGGCCACTAACTTTTCCAGGAGCAATAGCAACGATAATATTCCTAAACACAAGCTTACATACAGGGGCCACTTTGTCAAAATATTCCAAGTGCCATTCATTAGAGGGACACACACACACCTCATTCACATCACTCAGGAAAGGGAATATAAAGCACTCAGTACATGACAGAAAGCCCTGGTTGTCCTTTATGCCAAGCGGATAACGACGCGAGTTTTAAAATCTGACATTGCTATATTGCACACACGACTTTAATCGCTTGTTAACTGTTGATTTTGGAGACAGCAGTGTGCACACTACATGAGTGATCACAGACGAGGCTCACACGTTATATGGTCCCTCCACCTTTCAGCTGGAAGCTTGCATGATCCCCAAATCCCACTTTTAAGACCTTTAAGAGACTGGGGTGGCTGTTTCTGTAGATGTTTGAGACACAACCAGCGATTGTTCGACAAAGAAACTTTCCTTTTTTATATATATGTAATCAAATGATGCTCTTAACAATCTTTTGGGATGATGTGCCGAAATCTTTTCTTAAAGAAGCAATATTATTGTGCTGACATTTTGCCCTTGTTTTCCCAAACAAAGAGATGGATGATTCAAGATGGTGGTCACAGATCCCCAAAATTATGCTGTATTCGATTTTGGAAGTGGGAACTCAGAACAGTGTCAGCCGTTATAAAGCTATAAACTGGGGGAAAAACCATGAATTAGTAACAAACTAGCTCACAGCAGTGATACGAATATATATAAAAAACACTCTACCACTCAAAAGTTTGCAATCACTTGCACATTTCAGCTTGATTTCAGCTACAGAGGAAGACTCCATCAGCCAATCCATCTTGTGGCATGGGGGTGAAGTGAAATCTCATCAGATTATCTTGAAATATTGACAACTAGAATGCCCAGGCTGTAGTTGCTGCAAAAGGTGTTTATGAAGGCAAAGTCTGAAGAAAACATTCATCATTTCCATCAAAATCATTATTTCTAACTCTGACATGTCCGCATGTCCTGTTCTTTTGCTATATTTTCTATTCAGACTAATTTGGTGTGTTTCCTTGGAAAACACTAACATTTTTGAGTGATCCCAAACTTTTGAGCAGTACACACACACAGCTCTGACCATTGCCCAATCCATTGCCATTGCCCAATCTCCAGATTTGAACCCTATTGAAAACCTCTGGAATGTCATCAAGAGGAAGATGGATGGTCACAAACCATCAAGCAAAGCTGAGCTGTTTGCTTTTCTGCAAAAAGAGTGGTATAAAGTTCCCCAACAGCAATGTGAAAAACTGGTGGAGATCACGGAGCAAAAACACATGCAAATCGGGGTTATTCCACCAAATACTGATTTCTTACTGTTATTTAGCCAAAGCATTAACACAGTTTGTTTATAAATTATTTGCATTTTGTTTTATTTGAGTTATTAAAGCTCTGCAAATACTGCATCGAGCTCGGGCCAGGCAGTGAGCACAGGGCCCAAAAGAGGATGTTGGGCCCTCAGGCCACCCTCATGAAGTCTGTTTCTGATTGTTTGGTAAGAGAGATTCACACCAGTGCCCTGCTGGAGGTCATTTTGTAGGGCTCTGGCAGTGCTCACCCTGTTCCTCCTTGCACAAAGGAGAAGATACTGGGTCCCGCTGATGGTTTAAGGACCTTCCCTGTCCAGTTTTCCTAGAGTAGCTGCCTGTCTCCTGGAATCTCCTCCATGCTCTTGAGACTGTGCTGGGAGACACAGCAAACCTTCTGGCAATGGCACGTATTGATGTGCCATCCTGGAGGAGTTGGACTGCCTGTTCAACCTCTATAGGGTCCAGGTATCACCTCACACTACCAGTAGTGACACTGACCCTAGCCAAATGCAAAACTAGTGAAAAACAGTCTGAAAAGATGAGTAGGGGGAAAAAATGCCAGTGGCTTGTAGAACCATTTTGGGGGTCGTCCCATTGTTGCCCATCTAGTGCACCTGTTGTTCATTTCATTAACACCAAAGCAGCTGAAACTGATTAACAACCCCCTGCTACTTAACTGACCAGATCTATATCCCAGGAGTTTAACTCACGTGATGCAACTTACGTGATGACGTGATGCAAAAAGTATATATATATATATATATATATATATATATATATATATATATATATATATATACACACACACATTGATTGCACTATATATTAGCACAATCAACGTGTGTGTGTATATGTGTGTGTGTATATATATATATATATATATATATATATATATATATATATATATATATATATATATATATATATAGGTTACTATTATATATATATACACACTAGTACTGTTTTAGATATTCTTTTCACTGTCTGAACTCTGGATTTAGGAGACCACCCTGAGATTCCGAGTAGGCATGCTGTGTTTCTTCCAAGTCCGAATGCAGAAATTCAAAAGTTACACTTTCTGAGATTTAGTTGAATACAGTATTGGTGCGCAACAGGGAAACCGAGCAGCATGCATTCAGAAATAAACTGACTATTGCTTTCACACTCATTTACTGTGAAGGAGCTGTGAATGCTGGGAAACTGACACAAACTTCCGTCTCATAATGATAACAACTGATACACTTGATTCACTTGTACTTTCAGTTTAAAAAAAAAAAAAATGTAGCAACTGTTAAAAATGAAAGGACTTTCATTTTCAGCTTTGCTGCTGGTAAATATGTGCACCTTGAATCCCAGGACCACCAAGCTACCACTGGGCCCTTGAGCAAGGCCCTTATCCCTCAGATGCTCAGAAGTATAAATGAGATAAATGTAAGTCACTCTGGATAAGAGCATCTGCCAAAAGTCATAAAAGTAAAGCATAAATCATGTATAATCACTTGCACTCTAAGCCACTCAGTGGACACTTACCTTGTACTAACACTTGTTAGACAATTTATCAAATACACAAACACTGTAAATGTTAAATACAAAAAAAACTGTAACTGTACCTTTTTAAATATATAAGACCATCATGGCCAACTTTTCTATGTATTGCCATATTCATCTGCTTCTAGAAATCTGTTGTTACTTGCTGCACTTTTTTTTTTTTTACATTTTACAAATTAGGTATGATCGATAGCAGAATTGCATAATGAAAATATCCTGAATTATTATTTAAACCTTTTAGTTAATGAGAGCAGAAGCACTGAGATAACAATTAAGACAATTTACTGACTGGTTCAGAACATGGATCGATTACCTCTTGGTAATCATAGAAATAAGCTATGAGGAAACACAAAGTGTACTAAGCTTTATAACTCCACTTCCACTACAGAGCTCATTTGGCCCATGAGCTACTTTTGTCAGCTTCCAATTATGTTATGGATTTAAAAAGTAATTCGACCTCACGTTACTGGCTCAAGTGGCTTTTCTTTTCATTTCATTACATAAATCCTGCCTTAGACTTCAAAGAGACAGTCATGAAGGAAGATGGATTTGTACCAATTCAGCTGAACTATTTTGGAACGAAATCTTCAGCCTGTTTGTTCTAAAACGGCAGCGACATGCCACTTCACATCATCCAGGAGCTTTCAAATCCTCCACTTCATCGCCAAGTCTCATGCACTTCATCTCCCCGACACTCAGAGAGTACAGAGCAGTACAGGAGCACGCTACCTTGTAGGAACCGTTGGAGTACATCTGTATCATGTTCTCAGCACCCTGCTTCACTTTAAGCTCGATGTCGTTCTGCTTCTTGAGCGCGGCCAGGCGACTGCTGTTGGTGCTGCATGGAGTGTCTGGAGTCAACGGGCAGTCTGAAACTTAAAAAACAAAGAAACAAAAAAAAAAAAAAAACACAACACTGTTAAAATAGATGGCAAACATGTCTCTTAATTTACAGTTAATGCTTCATGTAGTAAAAAATATATATCCTTGGCTGTGGGGAAATAAACTACACTACACACTAAGGCTGTTTTTCATCAACCATAATACTATGTGAAGCAGCAGCAAGGCATTTTCGGTCACAGAGTTGTTCAATTTTTTAGAAAAGAGCCAAGAGACAACTGTTTAATTTACCTTCTGACCAATCCGGTTGCATGTTTTTTGGGGGAAAAGTGAGAGAAACAAAAAAAGAAGGGGAAAAAAAAGCATCAGATAAAATGATTTCAATATTCCATCAAATAAAAACGTTCCCAACTTTATTTTATCTTTATTATGACTATGTATTAATTATAACTTTATTAGAACCAATAATTATAATCTAGACAGCAAACCTAGATAGTCAGTCAGCGGATAATAGCTAACACTGATAAGACAGCTGTGTTAGTTACCCCATGGGTGTCACGCGAGATACTTCTTTTTTCATATCACATATGGTGCTTACTGAAAGCACAAAGTAAAATGAAAGCAGCCTGAAGCAAGACATTATGACAGGGACACGCTATACGAGTTGTAAAGGTTGTTTAGTATTAAACAGGGCTGCCACAATTATTCTTAACATTTAGGCTAATAATTTGTGATATTTGTTAAGTGACTATTTGACAATGTTGAATAATGGCACAAAAAGCTTGAAATTGTTGTGTTGAGAAGGTGGTTTTATTTTAAATGTCTATACATCACTAAAGAGCTGCTATGAAAAGGCTTTCATACACAGAGGTTTTTTAGTCATTCAAATTGAAATGGTTCTTTAGTGTAAATGTACATTTGGTTTCATGTGGTTTTCACCCTGGACATGTTGTGCTGTGGTCTGTGTCCGAGTGTGATTGGTCCTGGCACCTCTGCAGCATTCGTCTTGATTCAGACTCAAACCCCAGTGCATCTTGCTTCATCACAAATGCACACTGAGAACACAGCAACTCACCACATACACCAATCAGTCATAACATTATGACCACCTGCCTAATATTGTGTTGCTGCCAAAACAGCCCTGACCCGTCATGCAACTGTGTATTCTGACACCTTTCCATCAGAACTAGCATTAACTTCTTCAGCAATTTGAGCAACGGTAGCTCATCTGTTGGATCGGATCACACGGGCCAGCCTTCACTCCGCCCATGACCCTGTCACCGGTTCACCACTGTTCCTTCCTTGGGCCACTTTTAATAGATACTGACCACTGCAAACTGGAAACACCCCACAAGAGCTACAGTTTTGGAGATGCTCTGATCCAGTCGTCTAGCCAATCACCATTTTTTTGCCCATTTTTCCTGCTTCTAATACATCAACTTTCAGGAGAAAATGCTTGCTGCCTAATATATCCCACCCACTATCAGGTGCCATGATGAGGATATAATCAGTGTCAGTGCTCACCTGTCAGTGCTCATAATGTTATGCCTCATCGGTATATATAATAATGTGGTGGTGTTTTTTATGCTGCTATGCACAGCAGTAAAGTATTCCTAGTCACTTATGGTGCACGTTTGTTGTGGACACTAATAATGTCATTGGTTAAAACACAGCACAGATCCAGTGCAACCGAACTCACAACTTCTCCATACATATACATACACACACACACACACATTTTATTTATTTATTTATATATATATATATATATATATATATATATATATATATATATATATATATAGATATATAGATATATAGATATATACACACACATATATACACACACACACACACACTATATATAGTCTCGGGTTTGGTCAAACATTCATAGGACATGACATCAAAGGATTTCTGCAGGCTTTATACACCGTTTATTCTGTACATTAGGCAGACAGCCATGTTTGTGCTATGATGATTATTACTCTGCTTGGCCCCCCAGTTCAGGCCTAAGGGCTGGGTTTCCAGACAGAGCTTAAGCTCAGCATTAGACTAGAGAGCATTTATAAATGAACAACCCCCATCACGGTGTAATTTAGTCTAAGACGTGGATTAAGCTGCGTCTGGAAGACTGACTGAAATGACACTATAAAGCTCAGGACAGTATATAAAAACAACACGGAAGACATCAAGCAATGTGACAAGTGCGTGACTATCAAGGCAAAAAAAAAAAAAAAAAAAAAAAGAAGACTAAATTAAAGAGTTTATTTTCAATTCTGAGTTATAAAAGTGCCACATGATCTGTAAGCTGAACTGGTCATGTTTAGACGGTGTGTGTTCACATTAAACTATATAAAACATTAGGATTACAGTGCTCTTGTGTTCACTTCAAAAGAATAATATAAACAAGAGCCTTCTATACTTTTCTAACCATCAACACACACAAGATGTTCCTTATTTATTCATCATATTACCTTCTTTAAACTAAACTAAACTCTTTGCTGAATTTAAAATAAACAAACCAAAAAAAAACCTGGATTCTATGAACTTTATTTTTAACTTCAGCCCAGTGTCTGTCCTCTGCTCTAAAAAGTGCCTCTGGTAAACAAGAATTATTTATTATACTCAAGATTTCTCATTAAATTATGACTTAGGAACCAAAATGACCAGCTAATTAATAATAAAAATAATATTTAACCCTGACCATGACCTTAACATCTCTAATATTAAATACAATTTTATGTGAGCACAAAAAACCCTGGATTCCCTGCTCTGTCTTTGTGGTGTGACATCTGTTAGCTTTTTTTGCCTTGCTAATTTAATATCTGAATACTAATAACGACAATCTCAGCACTGAAAATTGGACTTCGGTGCAACACAGTAGAGAAATATGTAAGTTTAGCTGATTAATCAAATTCCCACATTAATGCTCATGTGCAAAAAAACAAAAAAAACCCACCCATTTATCTGTGAGAAAGTGTCGATGTGTTTAGATGCATGTGCAAGCTTGAAAAACTTGGCAGAGAGAACACGTTATCATAAACATGCCAACCAAAATGCTTTCAACAATTTGCTGTCATTAATGAGTTTGTACTGTTGATTTGTGAATTCTGACCAAGACAGACTGCTACACTGAAGTGCTGAAGTGACGACACTGTGAAGACAGAGGGGACTTGTGTAGGCAGACAGGTGATGGAGTGATCCTGGGTAAAAAGTGTGCGCATGAAACACAGAGAGAGAGAGAGAGAGAGAGAGAGAGAGAGAGAGAGCGAGCACACCTTCAGCAGTGCACCACTCAATAAATACAATAAATAACACACACAGTCAGAACACCACAGGGGAGAAAACAAACTGAAAGAGGGGGCAAAGGAAAACACGAGGAGGAGCTTTTCCAGACAACACTTCGACCTTTCTGGACAGTACAGACTGGAAAGCATTAGTTTAATGTTTAAGACCGCATGTAACCTGCTGGGAGCACTGTGTCACCGGTGGCATGTGCTTGACGGTCGAACTCGCTGACATGCTGTAAATTAGGGGCCAAGAACATAGATTAGATCATTTTTACACTCCTACTCCTTGGCTTTTCCTACACCATCAACCAAAGTACCCACCCACACATACATACACACACACGTAACAGAACTGCTCAGAAATCCTGAGTGATGAGATCATGCTCTCGTGTCAGGACAAGCACGCACAAACGCACGTTCAGAGGTAACAGGAAGGTTTCTCCTTTTCACAGGCCTACCTGTGATATACAGCAAGACAAAATATGGAATATTAAACAAACTAATGACCTTCTCAATTCGGTATATTGGGTGATATTGATATCAACACTTATTGCACATGGTCTCACAAGCCTAATCAGTCATTGTCCTTCAATGACACAGACCATCATTAACTGACTATAGCACCGCCCATGGCTCTGAGGAAGGGTAAAGAATAGGGCATGGCCAGACATACAGTATTGTACATACAGTATTATAGCACAGGATGTAGACAGGATGTAGTCAATCTGTTAACAAGAACACGAACACTTTGCAAAACCAAAGTCGGAACCATCAATAAACCCAACAAGTTCTTAAGCTAAGCACATTAAAAAACTGAAATGAAATGAAATGAAATGAAATGAATGAGAAACTGCATGTACATGTGTGTTGATCAGCGGTGGAAAATCCCTGTATAGAGAAATAGCCCAGATCAATGACCCACTATTTCACTGTCTTAATTCAAGCTCCTGTTTTTGTTTTGCTGAGGAAACGTTCACTGCTTTATCTGGTTTACAAGCATGGACAAAGAAAGACATTTTGGTGCCTTGCTCTGATAACGTATTACAAGATACAACACAATGTATTTATGCCAAACATTTAAATCCTCCAAATAGACAGATATTGGAATCTATGAGTGAGTCCTGATACTATCATCAGTCCCTAATACAGGCTCTGGTTCAGTACCATGCACATCTACTCGTACTCTGCAGAAATACTCAGACATTAAAATCTGATACCATGTGACACCAAGACAATTTTCAAACTAAGCATGTTTGCTGCTGTCTGAATCCAAGTGTAAATGTTCCCCCACAGCCCTGGTCACGTTTCTCCGTCACTGAACAACTTACTTGATTCTAACCCCAATGCATTTGCTTTCTACATGACTACACCATTGTTGTTTTTTTGCTCCACATCTGAATCAGGCAGCTCACCTCTTCTCAACGTGTTGTGGAAATAAATGATGTTGTCATCGACTAAAACACATACAAGGGTTACTTTACATCTTGAACAAGTGTGGACACGAGTACGAGTTGTGTTCACATTTATCGGATTCGCGGCACAGATCCAGTGCAACCTGGACTCACACCACCTCCTACAGCTAATCTCAGATTTGGTACTGTGATGTGCTTTCCTAGTCCACATTCACCAGTCTTACATGCAAAGCCATGATCAGAATGTTTCAGACTAAACTGCCAGTGTGAAAAATCAGTGTATGTTGCTGTACTAACAAACAAACAGCCAAAAATGGAAACACAAAGCAGACTGTGTAGTTTAAATATATCAGAAGGATCTACAGTATCTTCATGGAGTTAAACCATTACCGATAATTTTAGTGACATATGAACAGTGACCCAGACTTCTTCACACTGCAACCAGAAGTGTAATGATGCAAAGGCAGAAAAACTAAGAGGCATAATTATGTAAAAAATCATCATCAACATCTCAAACACTTTAAATTTCCTTCATATAATCTTTATATTTGTATAGAGAATAAAAAGAAAGAAAGAAAAAAGAAAGCAAGCTGATTATAGACAAACTGTGTTTGGTGTATGAAACTGCAGCCAGAAGCAAATCACAACATTCAGTAGTACAGGAGATCACAGGCTACTTTCTGAACTAGCCTTTTATTAGTCAACAGCGTTTCTGACGTTAAATGAATGACAGATGAGTATGAAGAAACAGAAACCAACCGAGACAAGGCGTTGAGCATGCGTCATGCATGCATGCATTACAACTTGTTCTCTTGGTAAATATTATGCTAGTAACAACACTACTACAGCTGAGAAACAAAGAGAGCTTTCAGGAACTGGTCAAACAAAAAACCAGTACAGCAAACAGGAAACTGCAAAAACTAGAGAGATCGTTCTTGCTTCTAAATGAGGGCATTCCGGTTAGAATGCTGGAACATAATTAGTATACCAGCATGAACTTACCACTAATACTGACTTTAACCACCAAAATAAATTCTCATGTTAAAAATCAACCTAGCTGCAACCGAATATCACTGCTACCCTACTATACAGTAAACAAAAAGCAGTACACCAAAGGAGTAGTATGTCCTGATTATTAGTATTCTTTAAAACATATCTGCTGCTTCCACTGTGATTCTGCAGTATGGAAACAGTGCACAATGTGCTATCCCATAATGCAATGGGACTGCCACTGAAGAGCTGAGTGTAAGTGCTATAGGTATTAAAATTTGATCCTTGTGGCTGAATTGTGTTTTCTTAAAAACCCCTGAGTAAACTATTAACATGTAAAAAGTTTAAACAAGGACGCACAGTGTTTTTTTTGGGGGTTGTGCTTTTGCAGTCATAATAACATTGTAGGTCACATGACCATGCCAACATGATGGATGTAGTATGTCTGGATTGTATTCATGCTACAAACATATACTGATAGGTACATACTGTATCAGTGACTGAGCAGAGGGTACTGAATAAAATGCAGTAAACGCATTAGGTAACACAGTCAAACACAGTAGGTTCCGAGTCGAATGCAGTAGGTGCTGAATCAAATGCAGTGGACAATGAATCAAATGCAGTAGGTACAGAGATGAATGGAGGATGCACAGAATCAAATGCAGGATGTATGGAGTCGAATGCAGGACAGAGTCGAATGCATGGCATACAGAGTCGAATGCATGGCATACAGAGTCGAATGCAGGATGTACGGAGTCTAATGCAGGACGTACGAATGCAGGACATACGGAGTCTAATGCAGGACGTACGGAGTCTAATGCAGGACGTACGGAGTCTAATGCAGGACATACGGAGTCTAATGCAGGACATACTAATGCAGGACATTCTGAGTCGAATGCAGGACATACTAATGCAGGACATACGGTCTCTAATGCAGGACATGTGTAGTCTAATGCAGGATGTACAGAGTCTAATGCAGAACATACGGAGTCTAATGCAGGATGTACAGAGTCTAATGCAGAACATACAGAGTCTAATGCAGGAAGTACAGAGTCCAATGCAGGACATACGAAGTCTAATGCGGGATGTACAGAGCCTAATGCAGGACATACGAAGTCTAATGCGGGATGTACAGAGCCTAATGCAGGACATACGAAGTCTAATATGGGATATACAGAGTCGAACGTAGGACATATGGAGGCAAATGCAGGAAGTACGGAGTCAAATGCAGGATGTATGGAGTGGAACGCAGGATGTACGGAGTCGACTACAGTAGATACTAAATCAAATGCAGTAAGTACTGTCGCGATGTGATTTCGAATACAAGCCACGTTACTTTGGGGTACGAAAAACTTCAGCTAGATGTCCCAAAGACTGTGAACATTATATACCAAGTAACACAGTCAAACGAATCAAATGAAAAATGAATCTCTGTATTAGCTGCAGGCGTTGTGTAAAAAGCAAGTATGGAAATGATGCTATTGAAGAAAGCTGTGTCCACAGGCTAAAATCTCAAAGCTGGTTTCTTTCTCTTTGAGCTGCTCATCTACGTTGTACAGAGTTACTGCCAGAAGAATATTTAAGAATCCTGAAGCAAACAGGTCTGGATGCAGTGCATATTCAACTAATATCATGATTCCTTGGTAAACTTGATAGTTGATATGGATTATGAAATATGGATTACTAATTCTGGTCTAATTTGGTCATTTTTTTTAAAGTTGGGCTGGTGTGGTGTTTAAGTAATGTGCAGGCAATTTTAGTAATGAATGCTTAGTCATGAATATTTGCAGTTTATCTTTGCAGTGGGTGATTACATCTGTCCATTTATCAGTTCATACTTCAGTGCTAATATTTCCAACGTTGTAAGAGTTTCTATGATTTTTGTAAACTATTTTGTTACCCTTTATACTCACTCAGACAGGAAGGTACCAAACTGGATTTTGCTCATCACTGGGGTGATTATACATCAGATTTTTAAAAGCTACATCAGTGAAAGTACAATCATGCATCTTGAATACTCTAATTTAACTGTATAAAGATACATACATACATACATACATACATACATACATACATACATACATACATACATACATACATACATACATACATACATACATACATACATACATACATACATACATACATACATACATACATACATACATACATACATACCAGAGGATGTACTTGTAATGGGAACCAGCCCATCAACACAAAAGTATAGACTGATGCCTTCACTATTGAGAGTGTACATTAAGTACTTTTTATCCAAGATGAGGTTCACCTAACAAGAACTTTATTTCCATCAATCTGGCACATGGATCTTCTTTGTTACCTCTGGATTTGTAGGATAAATACACAGATTTTCAGAAAAACCTGGTTAGAGCAGATTTGTTTAGGCCTACTGAGAAAATCTTTAGGCAATATTTTCCTCAGTCACACTGGAAGCAAAAATGATAAAAAAAAAATAAAATAAAAAATTTATAGTAATTTTGTTCATGTTTTTAATCACACTCAGTTACATTTTTCATCTGTTCATTCCCACAAACATTTCTAACTAACCTAATCTGGTTCCTCTCAAGATTTCTTCCTCATGTTGTCTCACGAAGGCTTTTTTTTTTTCTTGACGCTACTGCCTCTGGCTTGCTCATTAAGGATTTAAATCTAATCCGGATTTCTATAAAGCTGCTTTGTGACAATGTCCATTGTTAAAAGAGAGGATATATACACAGAGGTCATGACCCTGGCTGTGAATCCCACAGGTCTCCTCCTGCTCAACTTCATTAAACGAAGCAGAGGAGGAAGGATTCCTAACAAAGCGTGAGAGATTGTGCAATCACTGGCTTGTTATGCAGTGCTAGAGATCTTTCCCACCATTCTACTCAAACATACATACACGCAAACATACATACATACACACACACACACACACACACACACACACACACACACACAGCGAGTGAGCGAGCAAGCGAGAGAGAGAGAGAGAGAGAGAGAGAAAGACAGGCAGGGGTACAGATATAGTGTGACAGAGAGTGAATGAGTGAGTGAGTTAAAAAAAAAACAGTAAGTGAGGGTGGGAGGGAGGGATGAAAAAAGGAGTGAGTGAGTGAGTGAGAGTGAGCATGTTAAAAAGAATGAGTGAGTGAGAAAAGAGAGACAGACAGACAGAGAGAGACAGGCAGACAGACAGTCAGGGGTACAAATACAGTGTGACAGAGAGTGAGTGAGCATGTAAAAAAGAATGAGTGAGTGAGAAAAGAGAGACAGACAGAGAGAGACAGGCAGACAGACAGTCAGGGGTACAAATACAGTGTGACAGAGAGTGAGTGAGTGAGTGAGTGAGTGAGTGAGCAAGTAAAGTGTGCGCGAGAGAGAGAGAGAGAGAGAGAGATATCGCGATGAAGATCCAGAACGTGAGAGATCAGTCTGTCACGATTATCACAAAATTATAACTGCAATTATTTGAGCTAATCGAGAATCAAGGGTTCTGCAGTCGTATTTTTCAGTGTAAGCAGTCAGTCAGTCATTACGTATCAGCAATCAGATAGTTCTTCTGATTCTTACCACAGTCACTGATTTGATCAAACCCCCACACCCCTATTACCTTAAGTCCTTTGAATCATTAACTCTATTTTTCTACATTTTGCCATGTAACTAATACGTTTATGTATAAGACTTTAATGCACTGTTTATTGTCTGTGCAATTGTTTAAGCATTTGTCTCATCTTCCCTTTACATTATGTTACAAACGACAAAGTAGACAAAATTTTATTCATATAAGGTGTATGTACGCTATTTCTATCAAAAGAGAATATAATATTTTATATCCCATACTGTGACTCTGGGCAAAGTTCAAGGATTTATCAGTAAAGTTAAAAATCTTTCTTTAGAGTCAGGGATTGCCCGATATCTACATATGTATATAAATCCTAATCGATTAGATATCATCCAAAACATATCAGATATTAGATTCTGCAACAAATGGGGAAAAAAAATCGAGTGTCCTGCAAAGAACCCTGACGTCAACCCCACCGCACACTGACTGTGCCCCAGCCTACATCAGTGTCTGTTCTCACTAATGCTCTTGAGGCTGAATGACCTGGAATGGGATGTTTAACAGGTACATGCAACGTGGTGGTCATGTTTCCATATTCTTTCGCCATATTGTGTATTTGATGGTTTTTAATGCTTAAAGACAAAGAGTAATTATAACTAGAAGGTTATCAGAGAAATCAGGTTGAGGAGTTCCCTTTTTATACAGCACTGTTATCACTTTACAACACAGAGCTATAGATCTGGACTTTGAACAATGATCTTGTGTTTTACCATTCCTTGTTGGTTGTTTTTTTTTTGGTACATGGCTTATTATATTCATTTTAATCTATGTCCCTTTGCACCAAAAGTAAAAGTTTACCTCGGAGCTCGTCAAGGTCTTTGACCACGATATGAGCGTTGAGTTCCTGCAGTTCCTGGTGCAGCTCCTCCACCTTCTTATTACTCTTCTTTAGCATGTTGTCTACATAAGCCAGGCTCTTCTTGTCTGTGGTAGCTTTGCGCAGGTTCTCGGCTCCTTCCTTGATCTTGAGCTCTTTGCGGAGCTCACGCTTGATCTGGTCCTTGATTTCGTCCAGCTTCTGCTGCACCATGGTGTCGGACAGGTCCATGCTGAGACCCATCATGCTTAGACGATTCGAAACCATGTGGCCTCGAGCATCCTGACAGAGAGGGGGTGGAGGGTGGTGGATAGAAACAGAAAGAGACAATGCGGTTAATCAGGCCTGTTTGGTATTTAAATAGTATGCCGCATGAGATTATGTTACACTTTAAGTACACACAAGTGACAAATTAAAGGAAAAGCTGTGGCCATCAGAAAAAATCCTTTTGCTGACACAAATTGATCACTACAAATCAATACAGTTCTTCTCACTGATCCCCTTTATCCTAACCCATATGTATGGGATTTTGGATAATGTCATCTTAGTGTGAAGATTCCTAAATTAGGAATGTGCTGTGCCTTTAAAATAATACATTGTCCAAATACCAACAAGGTGCCATGAGTCTTTCATTTTCTGCATAATGCTTTTCTGCAAATCTGTTCCTTTTTTAAAAGCACAGAGACCTCATTATAAGACACACACAAATAATCTGGTGTAATGTCTATACTCCGTGTCAGCATTCCATAACCGGAACAAATACATTAATACACTGAAAGTGTCAGAATACGAGAACTGAGATGCAAATGTGCTGAAAGCAAACTCTTGTCTGGAACAGAGAATGTTCTCGGATGAAAGACATGCCACACTGGTTGCGAAGTGCGAATACACCCTGGATAGGACATCACAGGGCACCAAACACACATACACACACACCATGGGATGTAGCCAATTCACCTACTGGCATGTTTAAAGGGGAAGGGGGGGGGGGGGGAGAGGGGCAGGAGGGGTAAAACCCACACAGACAGGAGAACATGCAAAACTCCACGCACACAGTAAGCCAAGCTGCGGATCAAACCATGAGCTGTGAGGTGGCATCACTACCTGCTGTGCCACCATGCTGCCACAGATTTTATCACTGGACAAAATGTGGCCTCCTGCTGCGTGGAACATACGTGATGGGATTTAAGTGTCCACAATAACAGTAGTGTGAGTTGAATTTCACATCATTAATACTGTCAAAAAACAAACACACAGCTATTACAGGGTGAATGCATAACAGTAACATATCAAACTGACGTTGTACTGCTTGCTAACACACTGGTTACAGAAAGGACTTGATATTAAACAAAATGGTTCCAGGTGATAAGACTGAAGATTAAAAACAACCTTCAAAAAATATTTTCAATGCAGATAAACAGTGTAGCCAAGTGCGGCTGAGCAGTTCACTCCCAGGACACACTCCCCGGGACACTTCCAGAAACTGTTACATTTCAGTAATATAATAATTTTGGTCAAAATTACATTATCATAATGAATGTAGTCATTCTTGCTTAACCCAGAGATGTAGTCAAAGCAGCCTAGAAATGTTTCGCATTCTTAAATCGAGCTATAATGTAGCTAACCACCTTCATGCAAACTCCACAGCAACCTCAAACACTCATCTTACACCATGCCACATCACTCAATAATCTTAGTCAGATGTCTTGTGTGGTTTGACACATTATTTATACAATAGAAACAGCAGTAGCACCTTGAACCTGAATCATTTGCTGCTTTATATACAGACAACGCTTAGTAGTTAGCACATTTGCCTTATACCTCAAGGGTTGGGGGTTCGATTATTGTCTCCGCCCTGCGTGCATGTTCACCCAGTGCTTCGGGTGGTACTCTGGTTTCCTCCCTCTTGTAAGCTCTCTAGCTTGTAGTGTGTGAATAGGTATGTGTGTGCGAGTATGTGTGCGCGTGTGAGGGGGATTGTGCCTGTTGATGTGTTAGATATACCGCACCATGGCACACATGCCGACTCATGGAAGCAGAGTTTCATCCAGAGCCCAAGTTACTGTCTGTGTGGAGTTCTCCGATTTTGTCCCACCTCCTAAAATCAAGCAGGCAAACAGACCAACTACTCTAAACTGTCCTGTCACAGTCCACAGCTTCACATTGTATTTGGGATCAGTTCTAGATGCACTGTGACCTTGACCAGAATGAAGTAGTTACTGACTGAATAAACTTATAAACTATTATCCCTAACCACCAAAACTTCTTTTTCTGCTAGACTAGTTATTTCTGTGATGAGAAAGTTATGTAGGCTAAAACTTCTTTTGCTCATTGTTTGAGCAAAACCAACATTTACTTTACTTTTTTCAGCCCTGGGGATTAGTAAGAAATTTCAATGACAGAATGTCAGAATAGTTACTTGGTAAATCATATGAATTGCCTACTGTCTATTTTGTGTCTTCAACTTGGAGCACATCAACATGGTAATTTGGAGAGAAACATGGGATTTATACGCTGAAGGAGCTTGTAATTGCTGTAGACGGATTTGTACGGCATTGTAAGGCATGCTATTTAAATGTTAGCGTACAAGGAAGATTACAGTAACCGCACTGAAGAATAGACCACAGCATTGTGGGAAATCGAAAAACCAAGTCAAGACAAGAGTTGTGCCTTCCTTAACGTTCATTCTCATTATCATTTTTTAGTTAAGACAGTTACACACCTTGAACTAACTATACTGTAACAGGCTTGGTAGTGATTTATAGACACTCGTGTTATCAGCAAAGAAGGCTACACATACACACCCACACAGCTGCAAATCAGCTATACATTGTTACACAAAGGTCCTGGAGCAAGCTATACAATTGAAACCATGGCAAGGCTGTGATTCAAAATTCCTCCATTTGTTTTTTAAATCTGTAAGATTAGAGATACTTAAAGGTCAAAATGCAGTCAATGTGAAAGTGCATAAGCAATGTGGGAGATAAATCAGGTCATAAAATCAGCTGTACATGTCGAGTCATTGAGGGCACCAAATATTCTCTTTTAAACTGCAAAAACTTTATGGAAGTCCAGGATGAAGCCTTCATATGTCGAAGCCGCGTAGATGAACATGAAAGATGACAGTGAAATGTGTGTATACATGAAATAATATAAAAGTATTAAAAAAGAGTGACTATATGTGGGTGTGTATGTATATATGTGTGATATATGTGATATATATATATATATATATATATATATATATATATATATATATATATATATATACATACACACACACACACACATATACACACACGCACACACTTAACTACCTCATCATCCCTTATAATATAGATTATCTGCCTGTTTTAAACCGAGTCAATTAGGATTTTCTCGTTTATTTGGGCTAGCTGATGAATTACAAATTTGTCCACCCCTGCGGAGACATTTTAGAAGTTTTATTTCCCATATTTATTTATTGCAATCAGTGCTGGTACCAGGCTGTGACCAGTGCACACTGAGCAATCCTCAACAAGCTACTCTCAAGCTATTCTCAGGACTTGGCTGCTTTGCTGAGATACTGTTGAGTTTCTGTAGCTTAGACATGGGCGTGGTGTATCACAGTAACTACTGGCTCTTGTGCAAATCAGTCAAGTTATTCAAGTCGCTCCCTCGCTTCCTGTTTCTGAAAGCAACATACAAAGTTGCCAAATCATGACTCAAGGCACTTCATGTGCTTGTCTTTACCAAGATTTCAGCCCTTCCTTCGGCAGACGAGGACCCCACCATTTTCAAACATTCATCTGTCACGCAAGCTTATCGGACGAGAAGCAGAGACACTGAAATGTGACATTTCCACTACAGGTTTGGCTCTAATCTCTGAAACTGGCCCATGCAAATCAGTGTCTACACTGTCTAATAGTGTCCTGATAAGCCTGGAGGATAAGCTTGTGTTTATCCGGTTGATTCTTAAAATAAAGTAACCGTCTGCGAGATGCACACTTCCATGAAGTCTTTTAATCTGAAAAGCTGGTTCTCCTGGCAGGTGAAAGCCATTATTAAGAAGCCACAAAGGAGCTACTTTCTGTCTTTCTACACACACTTCAAATGGACTATTTGCATGTAAACACTTTATTTTCATTCAAGGGATTGCTCGGCCCTGCCTCATCTCTTAAACGGTGTGTCAGGGTTAAGAAAAAAATATTACATTTAAATAATGTTTCTCAACAAAACCTGATTTCAGCATATATATTAAAACTTGATTTAAACAAGCTTCTTAAATACTTGATTGAACGGTGTACATTAAGCAAGATCAATTCACATAGTATTAAGGTAAACCAATTACACTGCGAAATCTCATGAGCACGTTGGCACTGATAGTTACTATAACTATAGTACTAAATTTAGGCACTTAAAGCATTCATGGTAGAACAGTTCAGTGGTAATGTGGCTGCTGCAAAACACCAGCGTCACAGATTCGACTCTAAGCTCAGATGCTCGCTCAGTGTTCGACTTACACACCATCACATGTTAGCTGTGTGAAAAGTTATTGTGCTAATGTTGCTCAATTCAACCACATGGGAGAAAAAGTACTTAACAGCTTGTTAAGTAAATTCAACAAGCTCTTTTCCCCTCCCCAGTGTGTCCACAGTGCGTTTGTCAAGGTTATATGGTTTGTGTTGCACATACTAGAGCTTAATCTTGTGCAAATACATAAAACCCTGTGCGAGAGTGTGTATTCATCTATATCCACACATGATTTTTTTAAATCCTAGTGCTAAAAGCATCTGTAGTCAGTAAATGTGTGAACTATTCTCACTAGCACATGTATTTCATATTAAGCTCCACTCTCCCCAGTGCATTACTACAGACTCTCTCAGCTCTGCACACTATTTTCATTCATGCTACAAGACACCACACTTGCCTGCTCAAAAACAAACCCATCTAGACCTTTTTGATCTTGTTGGAGAACAAACAGTAGTTTCTATTCATAATCTGACTATAAATAAATGACCGGGGTGCCATCTGTGACCAGCCTTTGAGCTGCAGCCATGAACTATGACCCTGAACTGGCCCTCCACATGATACAAGTCACAGTAGCAAATGTGTGAGGAAAAGGGGGAGGAAAAAAAAGAAAATGTGAGATTTGGTTCTAAATCACTGCACTTGGCTGACTGTAATATCCATTATGTTACACTTCATCAGTGCTTGTAAAAGGTCCTTGTTCTGAGCATGTGCATTAGCAATAAAAATATGCTCTGTAGTGCTGCTGTTGCAGTCTGTAGAGTGGATATAAAACTGCACAGCCTTGTTCAAACTGTAGGTTTTTGATATAAAACATAAAAACACGACAAATAATGTTCGTTCCAACCTTACTGTGATAGCAACCAGCAAAAATCACATGAAAAACAAATTGAATTGCTTTAGGGGGAAAAAAGATAAAGAAAGAGATAGCCTGGCTACGTAAGTGTGCACACACCTTACCTAATACTCGTTTCAGATCTATCAGATTGTGAGATCTCCTGTGCAACAGTCCTCTTCACACACTTTCAGAAAAAATTGATCTAAGCTCTGCTGAACCGTTCTAAAACAATGATCATCATCTTCTGAAGCCAGCCCTTTTTTCTTTCACTTGGATTTGGGCTTTGGGTCGTTATTATGCTGGAACGTTCAAGTTTTTCTTCATTTTCAAATGTCTGACAAAGGCCTGCAGGTTCTGTGCCAAAAACAGAGTGGTATTTGGAGCTGGTTATGATTCTCTCATTGAATAGAGCCTCAGTCCCAGTTGAAGAGAAGCAACCACCACCATGCGTCACCAAGAGTAAGGTGTTTTCTGAGTAAATAAAAAAATGTCGTTTTTGCACCATATGTTTTAGAATTATGCCCAAAAAGTTCCATCTTAGTCTTATTAGACCAGCACACATTTTGGCACATGGTTTCGGGTGACTATGTATGGTTTTGGCAAAATATCAAATGTGCTTGAATGCCACATGCAGAGACGCATTAGTACATAGGTCTCTTGTTAGACTTCCTAACTTTTCATCTTGTGGTAGAGGAATGTCCTGTTCATGGTGAGGTCAATTTGGTGCCCCATTTTCTCTACTTCTTCATTATGGCCTTCACAGTGTTTCAATGTACAGCTAATGTTTTGGAAATTCTATTGTGTCCCTCACCTCATCTTTATTTGACAGTACAAGTCCAAACATGCTTTGTAAACTGTTTGTGCCCCATGGGCTTCAGCAGTGAGACAAAACCAAGATGATGTCAAGAAAATCCCACAGAAACAAGTGATCTTTATCTGGAGTTAATGAGAAACACTCAAATGAAGACTAATATGCATGAAATGTGAAATGTGAGGAGTTGTAATGTGATAGTTTTCAGCATGATCATACACACTTACATACTTATCCAGATTACTGTAAATTTCAAAATGTTTCTATTCTTTTGACATGATTCATTGTTGACTTATATTGTATAACTTGCATCGCTCTAATTTTTGTCAAACATTTTGTCAAGAAAAGAACGGACAGAGAGAGGGGGGGGGTTGACAGAGTCTGACAAAGACAGAATGCAATGGATGTGACACTTTTAATGAAAGTGGAATCTTTGAATTTGCATGTTACAGTTAAACATTGGCCATCTCTTACGAATTTTCACCTTAAGAATTGAAATTTTGCAAGAAATTTGCATCGGCATATGAAGCATTTTCGGCATAGGAACGAACCGAACCTCAGCTAAGTTGCGCGTAGAAGCCGTTCAAATTGTTGGACTGTTGAATTGTTGTTTGCATCAGTGGAAAGCCAACCAAAGTAAATTTGCAATTTACATTTTATTTTTCAGTCAGAGAAAGATGTTTCGAAAGAGTCAACCCACGATACCAATGTTGCCTTTGGCAAGCGTTCAATTTTTCGCCCATTTTTTTGTTGACAGATTGGTGGTGTGGGTGGTCTGCTCCATTTTTATCCCAAGCTTGGTGACACGACTTCCTGTGAGGACCCTTGACATGGAATGCTTGGCTTGGGTCAGTTCTTTGTAAGCAGCCATACAGTTTCCATACGCTTCGTATTGCAATATGAACTTTCGCCTTAAGAACTCGCCTCCGAAACAAATTAAATTTGTATGCCGAGGTTCCATCGTATTTATTTTGAGCATAGAAAAATCATTCTGAATATTCCTCATTTACTGCAAAAATACACACAAATCCACACACTGAGTTGGTGACAGCCACATTGTGTAGCTAATTTCCACACACTGATAGCAGGTGCTCTATAAAACTCACTGGCACATAGATGTTTACTCTCGACACTGCTTCATGCTAGCAAAAGTGTACAACAGTGCAAAGGTCATCAAGGTCATTTTGTTGCACCAGTTTTCTCTCTGAAACAGTTTTTATATTATAGCGCCAGTCTAGTGGACTAGAGGTTTTGCTACAAGATAAAGGACAAGAGGAAATTATGGTGGAAGTGGGTCAGACACCACCTATTTTCTTTTTACAGAGCCAGAGTGAGAGAGAGACTAGACGTACAAGAACAAAGTTTAAAGGCAGCAGATTTATAGTGTGGCTACTTGTTCTCCCTCATGCAGTAAGAAAACATGAATGAGCCAGTTACCATCTTTCCACTGACATGGTGCTGGCGTGAGGTTGGGGGAACAGTAAAACTTTTTCTTTTTAGGAACTCGTCTGGTGCCTCGATACCATTATATAATCAGACTGCTAAACTTTCCGAATGAGTGGGATAAAAATAACCTCTAACTTTTTCCTTGGAGAACTTCTTTTATCACCCAAAGTCAAGTCCTTCAGAAACTATAGCACACACCTAGCTAATCATTATGGCACAGATAAGAGTAGTGTATTTTTTTTCTGCGAGTATGGAGCTGCTCAGAGGAAGGTACATTTGTACAGCCATAAATTGTAAACTCTTTGCTGTGTGTATGTGTGTGTATTTACTGTGAAGGATAAACAAAGCAGTTGGAGATTAGACACCAGAACTGGAAAAGGGTTGAATGTGGATTAGGATCTCTAAAATTACACACACACACACTCTCCCTCTCTCTCCCCCTCTCACACACACACACTCTCCCTCTCACACACACACACACTCTCTCCCTCTCACACACACACACTCACCATCTCTCTCTCTCTCTCTCTCTCTCTCTCACACACACACGAATGAATGAACTGGAGGTGTGAAAGATGCTGATGTAACCAGAGAGCTTATGTAGACTTGCTATAATGCTATAAATTCATGACACATGTCAATATTAAATTTTAATAGCACAATTAGAGCTGGGCAATACTGCAATAAAAAGCCCCATCTACAGCAAATAGTGCAAACAATAGTTCTTCCAAACAAAGTTTTTTTTTTTGTCTTTGCACTATATTTTATATTTTCCAAAGTCCATTCTAATAATTATGAAACCGTTTACACAATTTGTTTAGAATTGTACCAAATTATATAAACTGACCACGGAAAACCTGATACTATAAATAAAAAAACTCAAATAATTCTGTCTTAGCTACAAAAAAAAAAAAAACATCTCTTACAGAAATACAGATGAGCTAACACTGTGAAATGCATATGGGACCTTGAAATGGGTGGAGTTGCGAAAAACTTGTGAGTTTAGTCTAAGTGTAAACCTCTAGCCACAACGATACAGATACTTGCACTGATAATGAAACAATGTGTCCATGATAACAAGGCTGTCCAGTCCTGGGTGCACGAGTTATCAGAGAATAATGGTGAGTTTACACACATTCACACGGTCTCCAGCATGCAAGAAGATTCCTGCAGCAATGTCAGTGACGGTGCTCTTATACCTGTATTAAAATTTAGATAGAAGGAAATACAGTGAAACTTCCTCTAGAGCTCTTATACCAGAACTAGAGAACTATAGAGCTGTGCTCAGCTGCTTTTATACATTACAGCAGATTAAACATTAGTAAAACAACTATTACTGTACTGAGTCACAAGTCCTAGTGCACTGCTCACTATAGCATTACTGTTTGTGCACAGGAAGTTTATTCATCTGCTCATATGTCCACCATCATGGGGAAACATGAATATTATATATATATACACAGAAAGATTTACATTCAGTGTGAAGTCCTTATGACCTTCATAACAGCTTATAACAACCTCTAATTACAACTTAGCACCACTTGAGCATGCACAAACACAAATCACCTGCTGGAGAAACAAATTATATAAATAATATAAATATAATATTAAACAATACATTTCCTTGTCCTGCATAGGTCTCAGTCTCAACCCTAAGGACAATACACTTCCTGTCCTAAGGCTCAAATCTGTCTTTCCCCTCTCCCTCTCTTTCTCAAACAAACTTCAGATAAACCTCACACCTGTCCCTAACTGTGTCTGCAGCGGTGTCTTTCAGAGCCACACAGTTTTTAAAAAAAAAAAAAAAATTATATATTTTCAATTGTGGTGCATTTTGACGCTGTTAAAGACTGGATATTGCTTGAGTTTAACTATGTGTATGCAAGATGGCTGCCAGTGAACATGTTCCGGTAGTTGCATTATATCAGGGTAATGAACACACACGATATTGTTTTCGTGGGCACTTCAAAATACAGTGAAAACTTCTAGATCCGAAATTAGATTTTTAAAACGGACGTTAGCTTATTTTCCACCAACCAGTTAAAATGACACTGGGGGTATGACACGTAAAAAAAAAGGTGCAATCTGATGTAAACTATCCCCACATGGAGGAGAAGCATGGTGGAAAGAGGAATGATGAAGAATTTATTTATCACCCTCCTAAAATAGGCAAGGCCAGAGGTTTGGAAATATTTTGGGTTCCAAAATAATTGTTGGATGAAGACAATTTCCCTTTGTGTAAGAGGTGGATGGAAAGTAGGATCGAAACACGGGAACACTCCAAACATCTTCAGGCCAATCAGCCAGTGCAGAAAACGACACTGTACTTCTCACTTTTCCATGTTTCTGAATACCACACAGAAACAACTAGCTGAATGATGATCAAGATGTCAAAATAACATGAACGGTTCTTTCCATTTGCACACGTAGCTTGCTTCCTCGTAGTTGAAGAGATAGCTAGAACTCCACTAGCTCTGGATAAGTTTGCATCTCACATTTTAACAAGAGACATGGAGTAATATTTTTCTTCCCTATTTTACAGTAGCCATGGATCTTGGGATGCGCGTTCATCTCCAGCTGAAGGCAACATTCTCTCAGTGGTCAAAGAGGCATTCCTACGTCGAGCTGCATTTGGATTCTCATCTGATCGGGGGCAAAGGAATCAATCAGGCCAAAGCACATGATAGTCATTCACACAGCAGCAAAACCAGGATTTCACAAACTGCTGAAGACTACAGTTCCACTTTACAAAGCTCCCTCACAAAAGGTCTTTTTAAAGACAGAAATACTAAATAATACCAAAATGTAAAACAGTGTAAAAGTGGAAGTTGTTACACATATAGCTCACGGACAATGGGAGGCAGCAACCACTGACTAATGGGCCAGCAGTTGAGGAAGTGGTCATCTATACATCAGCTTCACCATCCCCTACATCACAGATAGAAAGCTTTAGTCAAACTGCCTGGAAACACAATTGTTTCCAGAAGACCACATTGCAGACAATATCTGGGAATTTTTTCTGCATGTGTCGGGCATCAACAAAGAGCATCTTGTCAACTTATTATGCTTCCAACAGGAAAAAGCATTCGAGAGTGACATCACCTTCCCCAGCCTGTGGGTTGGGTGTTTTGGCCACAACTTGAATTTGGCAATTTTTGAATTTGGCAATTTACCTTCTCAAACCTGGTTTTCTAATATGATTCAGTACCATAGTATACCTAGCTTGCAACACATGTCCTGTGGATGTTTGAAATGTTACTGATCCAAGTGGTACAACACCAACGTGAATAGCGGGAGCAGTGTGGCAACATTACACCGTGTCCAACTTGCGTTTCAAACCTCATACTTGCATCCTGTTTTAAACAGCTCGAGTATTAACACTAACCGGTTTTGCTATTATGATTGGTCTCTGTGCATGAAAATCGCTAAACATTAGAGTACGGTGTGAAAACAGGACAGACGGGGATGTTGGGTGTCAGGTTTGCTGTCTAGTAGATGCTGTTTTTAATTCTCCAAATACACATAAATTACACAATATAGTACGTGAACGATGCTGCTCTCATTGTGTCAGATATAACCCGGCCTTTTGGACTGCGATCTCTCTTTCTTGTCATTCGGGTTCACATATACATTCCTACAGGACCAAGATGAACAAAACACATGAGCGGCAAATAAAACTAAATCAAGTAAACCTACAGCATCAAAGTATAAAACTATAATGAAGTGGTAAGAGATGAAGTCTGAACATGACACAGAGTGTCTGCGGTCTGGTATTAGCCTGTATAAGTTAAGAATTTGCAGTCTTTATACCACCAAAAAGACTAAATCTGATGGCAATCAACAAACAAAATCAAAAAGCATTTAACCCTGCATTTAACCCTGATTAATCCCCAGTTTATTATAGTTTATTTATCTTAAAGCTTCTTATTCAACAGCCAACACAAATAATACCATTTGTTTAGTAATCACTTGAAACTATTAAGAAAACTATTACCAATTTTGTTATGATAGTAAGGAATGTAAGTCACATTAATGAGTCCTGAAACTTGAATGCTACCAATGAGACAGTGAACATTACTAAAAATATTGGACTATACTGAACTATACTTGAATACAATTACACAATATATTATATTTACCATGGGCGGGACTAAGTACTACAACATTTAGGGATGCAGTAGTTTCTTCCTGAAACGCCTGATCAATCTGGTCCACTGATTTTTGCTGCATTTAATGTATTTTTGTATGGTACGGCGCTGCAGATGATATTCAGGAGATCTAAAAGTCTGTAAAATGGAATTATTCATCACAAACCACTTTTCCTTAAACAAAAAACTATTTTATAAAACTATGTAAAAGTTCAACTAATCCACTAATATGAAAAATGTACGATGATGTCTACTTATAAACCCAAACCTTCCACAGACTGTAGCTGCATCCCAAATCACATCTTTGCCAATTTGTAGTATAAATCATGTTCACACTACAAGAACTTCCAGCACCCAGATGATGCACTTATTCAACTGAGGGGGAAGAAAACAAAAATGTTAAGTTGGCTTATATGTAATGGAAGAGCGGCGGGGCTAAGACAAACTGTCTTTAGCCTAGTTTGTTCAATTTAATCCAATTTTATTTGTACAGCGCTTTCAAATTATGGACATTGCCTCAAAGCAGCTTTACAGAATATCAGAAATATAGTACAAAATCTTAAAGATTATTAATAGACAAAAAAATCATGAGCTTGCCATTGACTGGGAAATTGCTTATACATTCCAAATGTAGTGTTCCATTTGAGACGACTGTTCTGCACTTCATGCACTGGATAGTAGAGAACATAATGCAAGTGCATAGAGCATAGTGTGTCGTTTGGGACCCAGCCTGTGTTCCACCCTTACAATTTTTTTACCGCGAGTAAAACAAAATCAACACGCTGCATAAAACAACCAGTGTAGTCTATGCAAACATAACCAAGCCTGACACAACAGCATACCTTATATGAGTGAGCACCTGAAGAGGAAATGTTGCCTGTGAGAGCTCTGTAACAGTGTTAGCAATTGTAAACAAGTTTGTTACTATTGTTGAGTTATGCTTCCTCTTCTGCTCCGGTTCAATAGCTAGCATTGCTCACAGGCTGAACTTGAGGGCAAATTTTTATGAGTGGAGAAAACCTGGTGGTGTGACAAGGGGTGACAATACTGAGACCAAGTTTAGCATATGCAGTGGTACAAACAGGATTTTCAGTTATTGACACACACTGGGGAAGCACACAAAACTCCCATTCTATAATACAATCAGCACTGAATTAAAATCTCAGGTGGACAGGTGATCATTTTATTAGCATAATTTACCTCGTATTACCTTCTATGATACAAGCCATGGTGAATTCTTTATTCATATAGTCTGCTGTAAACAATTTGGTGTGTTATAATGTGCTTAATATGCTGATTATTACCAAAGGAGTGGTGTCTCCCAGAAAAGCCTGCCATATGGTTTTTTACCCTGTTTCCTTTCACTAAATCTTGAGCTTTTCATATCCTAAATGAATATCTGAGGCATTTTTTGCCAGAAGAAATAGTTGAAAACCATTCCTCCAGAATTTCTCGGAAATCTTTTGTGATTCCCGGCCAAAAAGACTTGATTTTGATGCAGCATTTCTCAAAATATGTGGAGGAACTTGGGTTTTTGTGCTTTTTTTGTGCAAACCTACATAAATTGGTGAAACTGCAAGCACAAGAATCTTCTTTTAAACTGCTGACAGTAAAGACATATATAAAATTACTTTCTACGATACAGTGCTGTACTCACGTCCGACACACGTGACTCAAAGAGGGCTTTTGATGTGATGTCGCATGACACGTTTTGGCCCAAATCTGTTTGCTTGATTTCGTGTTAATTTTTGCAACTGCAATATCACGAAAACTTGGAGTGACTGGAAAAACTAACTAACTAAATAAACCGCAGCCCTAGTTAAGAATGAAAGAACTAATTAACAGAAACAGACAAATACCTACAGCAAGGTGTATTATGGTATAATTTATCGCTCAACATTTAATAAGACTTCATAAATGACACGATACAATCTTAAACTGATACAAGGTTAGAAAGCGAATAGCAGCTTGACTTATTTAAGCACAATGCATGCTTAGAGTTTGAGAGTTGAGAGCAATCATCATTATTTATTGACAAATTAATTTAATCTACACTAATAGTACATATATTTACACATGGTCATTTTCAAGTTCCTATCAAATCAGTAAAAGCCTGATTAAACAGAACCAGCAGGATCTGTTTCAGCTCTGACTGTATAACATTACAGTGGGATGCAAAAGTCTAAGGCTATAAGTGAAAACGTTTTCATTACAATTATCCTTTCAGTAAAAACCTGAGTGAAATGTAGAATCCCAGAAATATTTGCATGAACGACAAGCACTTGAGCTGGCAAAGACTCCACAAGCGATGATCTGTAATAAGATCAAAACCTGCGGCGCGTCATCTGAACCTGTGCTTCAATGCAAGCATTAACACTCACGGAAAATCTGCCCTATTGTACAAAGAAGTTAACATGGTCAATAATGAATAATTTGACTTGCCATACCAGTACTATTAAAGTGTATGTAATATCAAACTAAACAGAGCCAATGAGTTGCCCAATAGCCTACAACCTGAATCAGTGCCACTGTATCACATGTATTCATACCGGCATGGGAAACAATGTACTGTACTTTAAAGAAACACCAGTGACTCATACAGCAAAGCTTTACTTGTATTCTATCATTGTTCGGTAGCTTAGATGGGAACTGGCAGCATGATGTGCTACAGGATATGCTGCTAATAATAGATCTGGACATGAGCTCCCCCACCTCACCACTAACGTAACTACTCACTTAAGTCACAAACTAGCAAAATTCTGACAAACACAGACCACGTCTCACGTTACACAGACTCTTAAATCCCAGTAGGTCTCCTGGGCTGATTTTAGGAGGTTGTTATTTTAATATGGTGTTCCCCCTGGCTATCCTAATATTAATGATAAACCTAGTGATATACGTGGAAATCTCAGTCAGATTGTGAGTAATATGCAGGTGAATTCTTAGGCTTTAGTCAGGCCAAAAACACTGCATTTCACTTCCTGAACACCTGTCTGTCATCTCATAATTGTTTAATCCCGCTTCTAACTTTTTCAGTTGAATGCCTGTTTTCTGAAATTTATGCTGCAGTGGATCATTATCCTAAAGCACTACAAAACGAAGTACTGTGTTTTACAGCATGCTTGAGATACAGTGAAGTCAAAGCTGTTAAGCCTATTCATTTGGCAGATGTTATTAATTGTTATGGGTTGGAAATCAATCCAAAATAATTTGTAGAGGTGTGATCGAGGTAAAAAAAAAAAAAAAAGCCGCGTGTGTGTGTGTGTGTGTGTGTGTGTGTGTGTGTGTTATGTATCCAGGGCTTTGGAGCATTAACATTACCTCAGCCATAAAGAATCAGCCAGTACAGCTCATGGGTGGGACAGTGTGGAGCTCTGCTGTCAAAAACCCCCCAGATAACTAACATTTTCCTAACGTTATTTATTCTATCTCCCAAAAATATACTATTCAATTTAAGGAAAACCCGTACAGAAAAATAAAATCAGTGTTTTGTGTTAGGCTGTGTCCGTTTCTCATCCCACATTTAGGCTGCCCCCCCCCCTTCTTAAACACAATTTCTTTGTAGTTTCTGAATGAAGCCTTATTAATAAAAAAAAAAAATACACAGCTCAGGTATATTTATTTATTTTAATTCTTGACGAATAAACCGTGGACAGGACAAAAAAAAAAGTAAATTCTCTCTTTAGCCCGAATCAACAGTTGGATTCATTGGTTAAATCCCAAGTGGCTCCCTACTAGACAACTAGCGTGCTCTATAGGCTGTAGAGCGCCGTTCAGTCATACACTATGTAGAAGCCTTATGTAGGGAACATTGTTCCATTTGGGATTCGGCAGTTATTTCCTATAGGCCTGAAGCTCCGGTGGGAAAACTCTAATGTATCTGAAATCGATACAAAAATAACCCTTATCAAAGCTTCGGCGCAGAGCAAAGGCTTCAAAAATGTACTCACGCGCTGTTGATAAGTAACTCATTGGTTTGGGCGACAGAAATTTTAAGTTTTCTTACCTGCACGGAATCGGCCGCCATTTTGCCCCCTCAACTTTGAATCAAAAACTCGGGACAGCAAACAGGAGGCAGAATGTCCCAAGAAGTCGTCAAAATCCACCACGTCTGCCCCCGAGATCCTTTATTTTCCGCGTTAGAGAATTGAATAAGCTCTCCGTTGTGTGGCTTTTCCGCCGCTCTGTCCCAGCTTCCCAATTTCCATGTCGGCCGCTTATTAAACTTCGTGCGCCAGAATTCTTCCAGTATAACGAAAATGTGTCCTGTTCAAAAAGAACTCTGCAATCAGCCCGAAAGGAAATGTCATTAAAAGTTCGAGTAAAATTGGATTTTGGGAAATGTAGGCTGATATATTTTTTTGGAACGCTCTCCCTCTGCGCGAGCCCAAATCGGCCACTTTCGGTCATGTGATCAGAAACTCCATGTAGAGGAGGAGGCACGAGCTGAGAGGGCTAATCCGTGGACTTGTGTTCTAAACCAAAGCGTTTAGCGCGTGTGGAGAATCCCTGGCGCCATTATTTTCTAAACCGTCAGTGTCTGTATAGCATTCACGTTAAGCACTGCAGCAGCGCGCACCTGACCCGGCTCTAAATTTCCCACAGCAGTTAAAGTGTATCTAATGAAACACAAAGTTATCATTTTATTCACATTTATACAAGGGTCCGATCATTTGAATAATTGAACAGTATTCCAGGAGTGCTTATATTTAGTAGTGGGACATTTCATTATGTCTCACTGCACTTCTCCATGTAAAATTCCGCTTGTAGCAGCAGTCCCACATTGGCGACTACAACTTAGTGTTGGTGGCATCACCAGTGAACATGGCAAACTATACAGTTTCCTTCCATATAATGTCTGACTTCAAATATTAAAGTTTGTCATATGAAGATAAAAAGGAAAACGGAAGCCACTTTCGTCTTTGCACTTTTTGCGGGAATGTGCAAATCACTGTCAGCTAGCTAGGCCGGAGGGCTTGTCCGTGGAGCAAAACGAATTATTCCAGAATATTGTGTCTGAAATATCGGTTATTCAGCAGTCATTGCTGATAAAATTGCTGTATAAAAGTATTGCACTGCTTGTGTGATATTGCTTAAATGTGTGAGGCTTTGAAAACCCTTCACAGATTTCACTCAAATTCCAATGAAAGACTTTTAATTTACCTATACATTATAACCAAACCTCTTTTCGGAAATTTCTTATTGGAATTTATTTAGGCAAATTCTAAAGAAATAAGTCCACACTATAGATTATGCTAACAGCCAACAAGATCATGAAGTGAATCAGGCAGGCAAAAAAATACCTCGGCGCTAAACAGGATTTCAAGTGCGTAGTATTTCACCTCAGTTCATGTATGTGAACGTTTACCCTGCTGATTAATTTTGAACCTTAAAAATGTGAGCTAATTTAAGAACTTGAACAGACTTTAATCTCTTCTTTTTAATAATTCTTACTGCGAATGATTAAGTAGCTGTCACACCATATGTTTGCTTTGGTATTTCCTTAATGTCATTCCCATGTTGCTCACGAGTGTGAAATACCTCCAAACTCCAAAATTGCTCCTTGGTGTGAATTTGCCCTGTCATAGAATGGTGTGCAGTCCAGTGTATATTCCCACCACATATCCAGAATTCCCAGGATAGGCTCTAGATCCAACATGTGCCTGAGCAGGATAAAGCAAAGATGAATGAGTGAATGAACCACTATATTTCCTTTAAAATCAGATCATACTTGGCCACAACTTTCATAATCTTCAGAACGTCCATGTACATGCATTTCTGTGTGGTTTCCAGTGGGAACACTGAAACACAATGATCTTTTTTGTTTATTTTATTTTTAGAGTTTAATGTAAAGCAGGGAGGAAATGAACCTTATGCGTATACTGAGAGACTGTGGGAAAGGATCTGTGCCTTGATATATTCATGTCATTTCAAATGGCTTCTTTCTGGTAAAGTAGGTGATTCATTGGCACAGTCTTTGTTGAAAAATCCTAGATGGTCTCACAAAGCTAGGTCTAGCTTACACTACAACACAAATCCAAACATGCCCTGAAGTTACATCCCAAATGTGACACTACTGCATTACAGCCAAATCATAGCTCAGCTATGCTAATCTCTGGTAACATAACCCTAAGTATGGCAGGTATGTGGTTTCAGCCGCTACTTTCTTTATTTCTGCATCATGCATTCTTACTTCACATGGATATAAAGTGCCTTAGTCATGATATAAAACAACTCTGATCTTATAACAACTTCATTACTCAGCAGTACTGATAGTAAAGCAATGATAGTCTTATAAAAACGACTCTTTAGTTGAATGAATTTTAATTTGTTTACTTTATTACCAAAAATGACATAAACTTATAAAGTCAATATGATAAAATAATTCAACACAGCAGGTACAGTACAACACAAAGTATGAAGTTCTGTGATGAACGTCTGTGGCCTGAGTCTCTGTAGACCACCATGTCAACCATTCTGTGCCCTCTCTCACTCAACAGCACTTCCTCCTTATATGATAACATCTGTCAATGAATCATTCTGACCACTGTACACTATTACACACCAAGCGAGCTGGAACTTAAGTGACTTTGGACCTAATATATTTTCCCATCTAATCGTAATATATAATACCACATTAGTGCGCAAAAGTAAATAGTAATATATTCTTCATGTTTAGCCAACATAACAGACCAAAGAAACAATCTGTGATTAAAGTAATGTGTCTAGGTGTTAACCAAAACAATAGGCCTTAATGTGGGTGGAAACAACATGAACTTCATTTGCAGCAAGAAACACAAATGCAGGGTGCGCATATGTGTGTGTGTTAAGTTTATTTGCATATTCTGTATCAGCACTGTCAGCTGCAGCTGTACAGTACATATCAGGTAGCACTGCTCTCCATAGCTGAAATGAAAAATGGAAGCAAAATTGTGAAAATCCAGCACTACTATAAATAAAACAGGCTTTATCCTGTAACAGATTTAATATGGTTTTGACTTTCACCTAGTAACATAACCTAATTCAGGCTGTTGAAGCTACAGAGAGTAAGAGGACAGGTTTCCTCTCATATCTTAAACTTACAGTAGTGTGCAAAAAAGAATTCTACCAAGAATGACTTTTGCTAGCTAGCATTCACGTTTAACAATGAACATTGTCTCAAAGCAACTTTACACAAGTATAGAGACATAGAAGGAAATTCTAAAGTTAAGTCACTATTTATCCTTACTATTTATCCCTAATGAGCAAGCCTGAGGTGATGGTGGCAAGGAAAATCTCCCTGAGGTGTTGTAAGGAAGAAACCTTGAGAGGAAGCAGGCTCAGTAAAGAACCCATTCTCATTTAGGTGACGCGTGACATTAAATAAGGAAAAATGTTAATCATGTCTTTTCTTCAACAGTTTATAGTCATGAAGAAGAAAAGCAACCAAGAGCTCTTGAGGAACTAACAGGTCACTGTAGTTTCTGCGTTCATTACTGACTTAGCACTAAATACTTCTTCCTGAAACTCGACACTTATTGATTTGACTGATTATTATGATTATTTTTGGCAATTCTTTAGGGAACCTAAAAAATGTCTATTTAAATATTTGGCCCAGTATCCTTGTTGTAACATCATAAATAGCATTTCATTCAATTCATTCAAACTGTGACACATTTACACTTACTTACAAAGCTAATTGTTTTCTCATAACATTGTGTCATGCATTGTTATCCCCACTGATTTCAGGCTGTAAAAATATTTCCGTATAGTGGACTCTAATGAACAAAAACTTTTTGCATTTTTTTGTTGTTGATTTTTATATATGGTTTTACTGCTCCAGACATTGATTTTACTTTTGAAACCACTCTTGCCACTGTTGTGTCTTCTGCTCATGAGCTCTTAAGGAAACTAAAGGCCAGAAACTTCCTGTGGTAACAATTGGGCTTCCTGTGTTAGACCGTGTGGCGCTCTATCAGACATGATAATCTTTTGTGGCTTTCATCTAATAGGTTATAAAAATGCACACAGCAGTATTGTCTGCGTATTATTCAGAGATTTGAAATGGCAGTGGTCTCCCTGTGTTAACGGTAAATAGAAATCAGAACAAAGTGGGCTTGCTCTTGAAATGTTACCCAGGGAAGGTGTGAACACAATAATTATTAGGCTCCAGGTCAGCACCAAAACAACCATCTGGTGAGAAAGGCTTTCTCATTTGGCTTTCGCACTGGTCTGTGAACTTGAGTAGCACAGTGCAGAAGCTCAGTTATTTCTGTGAGTGTGAACGTAACTTGTACTCAGATCTGCACTTGTTCAGGAAGTAAAGTAACCTGCACAGCTTTTTGCATATAATAGCACAAAAATTATAATAGAGAAAAATTATGGTGAGTCATGTTCACCATGTACGTTTGTGATGACCGCAATTGCACCAGGGTTTTAATAGAATCAAGTGAGTCTGAATCCAAACCAACACTGAGGGGCAGTAGAAACAATCACACTCCTATTCAGACAGCAGAAAACGTGCCAAGTGTGAAAACCAGTTTAATCCACAACCAAGTGGCTCTTAGTGTGCATGCTGATTGAAGTTGCATCCAATCACGAGTTTGTTTTGAGCCCTGGCCTTTCCTACACAGCCCTCAGCTAGGTTTTTTTCCGGTCTGCTTAAATTTGCTCAATGTGAAACTAAATCAAGCCAAGCAGGGAAAGAACTGCACACTTCACTTCCATTGATTTCAAGGGTTAAAAAAGGGTTAAAAAAACATACTGAAAATTGGCCTAATTCCATTTGGTTTTAATTTGGAACACCAGTATAATAAAGTGGATCAGTGTACTCGCAATCCTGATGTGTTCAGATTTCACAACCCAAACAATGTTGTTTAAAACAATGTTCTTGGAAATAGTAAAATGTATTTTATCAAAACATAATCACATTGGCTTGCTGTTTACACAATCACACTGGGTTACTAAATAGGTGGCTAACTAGGTGGTCTGCTAAGTGGCTATGTGGCTAGTTAGGCAATTTGCTGTCTGGCTAGCAGATAAATGCAATAAAGTTTTGTTGTTTTTTTACACAAATATCATGTTGATTCTCAGACCTAACTTACATTTATATATATATATATATATATATATATATATGTATATATATATATATATATATATATATATATATATATATATATATATATATATATATTATTGAAAAAAAGTCGCTTTAGATCACAGTGACTTCTGGGTAACTTCTGCTTCTGAGGTCTGCAGTTATATTGATTCAGTCTCTAGCCTTCTAATGGTCTATCGAACAAACTTCACTTGAGCAAAGAAAGCAATTTAACAGCTCTTAAGAGGGCGAGATCTATACCATGGGAAAGGTGTGAGAAACATCAGCAACAGCATGTTGCTGACCACCTAGAGCTGGACTGCGTCCTTACTAGTTTATCTTGTGTTTCCTAGCCTGAACGCTCTAGCAAGCTGATTTAATTATTAATCAAATAATATTTCATAATAAAATGTTCATGTGTACAATACAAACAATGGCTTTTTATCTTTAAAAGTCTAAGCGTTGAAGTCAAGTGTGCTGGGAAGATGAGTGTACCTATTGCACCTGTGTCACACTGAGAGCAGGTTTGTATTGGGAGTTACGCTGCTGACATCAGTGTGTGCATGATACAACATGCAGTGTACAGACGAAACCGCCAGCTACCTGTTCCACCTGAGTGGTGAGAAAACACCCGACCTGTGTGTCACCACTCTCTCTCTCTCTCTCTCTCTCTCTCTCTCTCTCTCTCACTCTCTCTCTCTCTCTCTCTCTCTCACTCTCTCCCTGTCTGTTATACACACACAAAATACAAGTACACTTTTTGCAGTGTCTGCAGTATCAGTTCTTCTAGCTAGCTGAATTACTATGAATCTTATTAGCTGACAAAGGATTAACTTGTTGCTGAATGCTACCACACTTATGGTTTATAACCTCACAAAGTTCTCTCATGTGAACCTTCCACTGGCTTCCTGTTCACATAAAATGCTTGTCTTTGAAGCACCAGAGGACTCCACACTATAACGCACATACATTTTCTGATTTAAACACACACCTACACACTGACTCACATCTTAACTGTTTGCTTATAATGCAATATCTTACTGCCTCGCTTCTCAGTGACGCAATGAACTATCAAATCTTCAGTCAGAGCAATCCTGTTCATCATTTATAGCATGGACAATGCTTTAGCTTTGCTTTTTAATTTACTCATCATTTAGGTTTGAGGTATGACCCAAACAGACAGCCTATTTATACATAGGATTGCTGTGGATGGTAGCACTTTTTGATCATATAGTACACAGTTACAGAAGGGAAATCTATCTGGTGTCACCCAAATGAGGATGGGGTCGCATTTGAATCCGGTTCCTCCCAAGGTTTCTTCCTCATATCATCTCAGGAGATTTTCCTCACTACTGCTCCTCCTTAAGGATGTTCATTAATGTATAATTTCTGTCCTGAATTTATATATTTCTGGGAAGCTGCTTTGTGATAATATCCATTGTTAAAATTGCTGTACAAATAAAATTGAACTGAATTGAAATGAGTTGTAGGAACATCTAGATCTCACTTGGACTTATATGACCTGACTTTTTACGCTTTTCTTTCAGGTAATGAATTCCTGCATGTGCGCTAAGTTCTTTGTATCTTCTTCAAACAGAAATGAATGATTTCATGACAATAACATTTTAGGATTTATACAGTGGAAACATTTTCTCCTCACCTTTGCCCAATTTGGGTAAATACAATCAACCATAGCCAAATTTGTGGTTTCCAATATCTGCTTTTATTCTTCATTATACTTAAGTAATAGTTGTCCTTATTAATGTCAAGTGTATGTATGGTCTTGCTAATTTTCCCTGTCTTATTATTGTCATTTTATATTCTATCTTCTTATATGCAATGAAAACTAATAGAAAATAACGTTTACTTTTTAAGAGTTCCAAGAGCAAAATTGTGCCACAATACACACCAGATACACCTACAACATAAACCTTAAATATAGAAACAGAGACTAATTAGACATGTTTGATAAGCACAAGTTAGGGCTAATTAACTGTTATGGCAACATGAAACGAATAGGAAGCACCGACCACATAAGAAAAACAGCTATAGTAATAATGCACAATATTACTACTAATAATAGAGTAATAAAAGTAAATGAGCAATGATCATGACACACCGAAATGATTATAGTTATGAGTTCTGACCGCAGAGAGGGAAGTGAAGTACAGCAATATATTTAACCATAATGGCTTGCTATTCCCAAACTGTATATTGACTGCACTCCAGTGGCTCAATGTTGATATTACAGTCCACAGATCTTGGTCTTGGTCTTGGCTTTTTCACTTGGTATATTCCACTTTATTCTTAACATTAGCCATGGATTTATCTCATTTCTGTCTATATTCTCTGGACAAATGTGAAGAAAAGATTCTCCAAGAAAGCAAAAGGTATTACATATGCTGTTACAAAAACACAAAAGAGGAAAATAATAACAAAACTATTAAACAGGCAAAAAAAAGGAAAATAGCTAACGAATAAGCAAATCATGATCCAATTCAACAATATGCAAATTTTAAATATTACGTACTTCAAGGAACAGGGAGTAAATGTTTCTATTTAGACCTTTCAATAAGTCATTGTGATAGCGTGGGTTGAAGAACAGGCGGTCAGGATTAACAAAGGCAAATTCACAGTTCAAGGCCAGAACACAGGCACATTTGGAGAAACTATGCAAACATAACACAAAGACTGGACCATCTGAAAGGAGAGATAGCATAGTTTCGTGATACAATTGTAACAATTGCAGGACTTCTTAAAGACATGGAAAACAAAAGGAGAAATGATCGAGTCAATGAGTGGGGTACAAAAGACATGCGTGGGAGAACATGGGAAACATGGGTGGGAGAAACTAAAGTGAGAACGATTATCCGGGGCCATGACCAGGAGAGAGCCAGTGGCAAAACTGGTTCACAGACTGGTTCTCAGGCAGTTTATTCAGGTTTATTGGTGACTTTGAAAAGTAGCTATGCAGGAATGAAATGAATTATTAATGAAGTGGTGTTTGTGGTATTATCCTTTTACTTTGTGATATTATACTTTACCAGATTTGCAGTACTGCACCAATATTACAATACTTAATCCCCATTTTGTTTGTTTTGATTTGTTTACTCTTTCTGTAACTTGCCTACCTGATTTCATTATGCATTAATGATTAAAAAAAACTATTTACAGACCCATATGTGGACTTTTCTGAACTCTTGCCTCAAAGTTGGAAGCTGTTGCATAACATTGGAAGCTGTTGCCCAAAGTAAGCTCCATGAAAATATGCTGTGCCAAGTTTGGAGAGTAAGAACTCAACAGAGCCCTGAACTCAACCCCACTTAACACCTTTGAGATGAACAGAAATGCTGACTTCATCCCAGACCTCCTCATCCAACATCCGTTTCTGTCCTCACTTACGCTCATGTGTCTGAACGAAGCACGAATCCCCACAACCACGCTCCATAATCCCAGAGAGTTTTTATTACAACAGCAAATGGTTTATAAACAAATCAATGTCATGCGTTACCTGAACTACATTTCCCATCAGCCCCAGCACAGCATACATTGACAACTGTTCACTCCTCTATTTCATTTCACCCTGATTATCACCAATATATAATCCAGTTTTGCAGCATCTCATTCACTCTCACGTGTTCATGTGTTGCCATGTGTACCATAGTCTAGGTCAGAGTCTGCAGGTTCATTCCTTGTATCTAACCTTGTAGCTTACAGTTTTAGTTGTTATTTTGCACTTCATACAATATAAGTCGGCACTTACATCCACTGCATTTACATAATACTCCACAAACATTTATCCACATAATGTACTGTATATACAGTACTGGCAGATAGATACTTTATTCATCCCAAAGGGAAATTTACCAAAAATACATGTAAAGAAATGATACCTTAAAATATCATGAAATTAAACTTATTCTCAAAAGTGGTCTATTCATATATTTTATAATATTGTTTAACAACAACAACAACAACAATAATAAAAATAAATAAATAAATTAATTAATTAAAAAAAATGTTTTCTGTACATTAAAAAAATGCAAAGCTAAAAATTGCTCTTTTATAATGCCTAAAGCTTCAGGATAATGAGCAATGCCCAATAAGTTTATGTTTAACACTCCTTTTATTTAAAGTATTTATTAAGGCAATAATTCACATCTGATCAGTTGTGAGGCAGAAGGCTGTTAGTTCTGCACAGGTGGGTATGTTGCAAAGCCTTGTCTTACTTCACAGATTCCTGACTGCAGACAAAAAAGACAGATAAAATGATTGTATCCTGTCCTTTGGCCCCCACCATAGATCACCTAGAAACACACTAAATTGGAGATCATTACAGAAATGAGATTCAAATAAAAAATGTTTTGTTATACACAATCATACACAGTATGACGTAGTGATGAGCTTTTTATGACTGTCCTTGTTATATAAAAATAGTATAAAATTGTTATAAATAGAGTCAAAGATTAATATTAAATTAACATATTTTTCAACATTTTATTAACATAAAAATAAGATATACAACGGTTTCAATGAAACTGAAACACTGGCCAATTTAGTGTTGGAGGTTTCATGGCTGGATTTGACCAGCCTGGTTGCCAATCTTCACTGATTGCACATTCCACCAGTAAGAGCAGAGTGTGAAGGTTTAATTAGCAGAGTAATAGCACAGTTTTGCTTAAAATATTGCAATGCACACAACATTATGGGTGACATATCAGAGTTCAAAAGAGGACAAATTGTTGGTGCACGTCTCGCTGGAGCATCTGTGACTAAGACAGCAAGTCTTTGTGATGTATCAAGAGCCACGATACCCAGGGTAATGTCAGCATACCACCAAGAAGGACGAACCACATCCAACAGGAGTAACTGTGGACGCAAGAGGAAGCTGTCTGAAAGGGATGTCCGGGTGCTAACCCGGATTGTATCCAAAAAACATAAAACCACAGCTGCCCAACTCACTGCAGAATTAAATGTGCACCTCAACTCTCCTGTTTCCACCAAAACTGTCCGTCGGGAGTTCCACAGGGTCTTTTGGGTGAAATTTATGGAAAATCTAAAAATTTCATGCTACAGTGATATTATATATGATATATGATTTCCTCATCTCAAACAATTTATTGAAACAAAAGCCAACAACAGTGGTGGGAATACCACAACAAAAAATGTCAATGTCTCAATAATTTGTCATGTGCCCTTGACCATAAATTACAGCTTGACAACGACGTCTCATGCTGTTCACAAGTTGACTTATTGTCTGCTGAGGCATGGCATTCCACTCTTCTTGAAGGGCGGCCCTCAGGTCATTGAGGTTCTGGGATGCAGGGTTACGAGCCTCTACACGGCGACTCAGCTGATCCCATAGGTTTTCTATGGGATTCAGGTCTGGAGAAAGTGCAGGCCACTCCATTTGAGGTACCCCAGCCTCCAGCAGCCATTCCCTAATGATGCGGCCTTGATGAGCTGGAGCATTGTCATCCATGAAGATGAAATTAGGCCTGTGTTGTTCATGCAGGGGCACAATGACTGGATTAATGATGTTATTCAGGTAGTATTGGCTTGTCACTGTACCATTCACAAGATGTAGGGAAGTTCTGTATTGAGTAGACACACCTGCCCAGACTGTAACACCACCACAACAGTGGCTGATGCATAGCGCTCTCCTTGACGTCTCCAACATCGTTGGCGGCCATCATTTCTGCTGAACGTGAATTGACTTTCATCAGAGAACAGCACCGAGGCCCACTGGTCCCTCGTCCAGCGTAAATGCTCCTTGGCCCATGCAAGACGATGACGCCTGTGCCTAGTGGTGTGGTCATCATGGTGCTTGATGGGTTTTGCAGATGCACTTGACAATACTGTTCTTACAAGAACTACACCAGAACACCTGACCTTCGTGTCTTAAAATAACAACTGACTGTTTTTTGTTGTCATTACATATGGATTACTTAAGTCCATGTGTGTTATATCATAGTTTTGAAATCTCCAGTATTGTTCTAGAATGTAGAAAATAAATCCCTAAACAAAAAACATTGAATTAAAAGGTGTGTCCAAACTTTTGACTGGTAGTGTACGTATATAGGAAATATACAGGAGTATATTGAAGTAAAGTGACAATAAGGAGAAATATAGAAGTCTTGCTATTATTTAGAAAATTAATACACTTAAAATACATTTAAAAAAACAACAAAATGTAGTATGTAGCCTGCAGATATTTGCCATTAAATGAAGTTCAGTCTCTCCACCAGAAAGGGGAGACAAAAACCAATGCAATGCAATACAAATGCAAGAGACTGTTGAAAATTAATACGCCGTTCAAGGCCCTTAGAGATGGTTAGAAGGGCAGGTGTTCAAAGTTAATAAAGGCCACAAATGTCAAGGTTTAAACGCACCAACTGCAGCATAACTTGTTGACACAAACCAGCTTACATTCAGTCCGGATACAAATGTTAATCTCTATACAGCAGTAAAATAAGCATACACATAAACATACAATAAATACAAATGCTGTTCAGTTGCATATCTTCTGCACTGTAGATCAATGCTGTAGACCAATGGCAGGTCAAATGATCTACTTATCAGAGATTTCTTTTTATAAGAAATTAAATGTATATTGACTTTCTGTCTTTCGCAAATGAAAAAGGCTTAAAAACAGGGGGCAAAAGGGCAGGTGCTGGGGGACTCGCAGATATTTGACCCTGTTACTGCTGCATGTTTGCCATTGACCTTTGCAGAGTATTGTGTGTTTATACACATTCAGAATCCTGATGTCTGTGTCTTTGGCATGTTTTAATGAACAGTACACTGCTTTAAAATGATGAGTTGTGTCAGAGCCTGGTCTACAGAGTGCTGATGTTCATGTTAATCAGAACAAACCAAGTGAAAACAATTACATTTACACAGGTCCTCTCTCACCTCTTAGGTTGATGGATAAGGGAAAAGCTAGACCCGGGTCACCAGTCCCAGCCTTGTGTGTTCATGTAATTCATCAGTTCAGAAGGCTTACAGTTTCAGCAATCAGCACTAAATATATTAATTAGGGGAAATCTGAGGGTAGGTGGTGACAGAAGCTCTCATTTGGCTCTTCATGTTTTACTGTATTTAATAGTCATAATGACCCATTCAGTCTGTGTATTTGAACTGTACTGAAAACCCGGGGTCTGAATTGAAAAAGTAAGTCCACTCTCCCAAACCAAAGTATATAAAGGACAATGAAATCTCTATACAAAGTGTCTCCAACTTTAATTGACATTACAGAAATAAGCCTCACTGCTGTTATTCTCTGTAGGGTTCAGATATTTCTGCAGAAACTGTATTCCAAACAACGTTGCATGTTCTTGCCTAAGCTTGCATCCTGCCAATCTTTTCACTTATTAACTAATGCAATGTAACAGATCTTAGCCAGGCTGTTTTGTTACCAAAATGGTACAAGTCACACAGATTACTTTATTATTACCTTGGGATATACTTTCTTGCTTACATGATCATCTGTGACTGTGTTACATATTTCACTGTTATCGACATGGTTGTTGTCTACATGTTCGAGCCCACTTACCCACAGTTCTATTCATTTTATGTTACGACAGATGACCAGTGCCAACACTTGTAAAGTGTCCCAACAAAAAGTTTGTTCCTGTTATCACTTACATTTTATCAGCTATCAACAGTTGTTTCCTCATTATCCTCTCTCTCTCTCTCTCCCTCTCTCTCTCTGAGTCAGAAAAAAAGCATGATTGTTATGTTACTAAGAAACTTCAAATTGTGAAGACTTCCTGATGTTGGAAAAGGAACAGCATTCCCTGTTATAAAGGACCTACATTGAAGACTCATTCCAAAAACTGCTAAAAGTCTCCTTGCCGAAAACCTTTCAACAAGTACACACATTTTGCTTCTGTATCTGTGGAGCTTCTGCCATCCCTGTGTAGGTTTTTACTGTAGAAAAGAGGATTTGTTAGAACAAGTAGATTCATTATGCTATAGAAAATGATCAACAACACCTTCTGACCAATCAAATTCAAGAATTCAACAGTGCTGTGCATAAAGGTCAGTAACATTTAAATCATTTAAATGTTCCCACCATCTTGATCACTGGATTTGGACATAATTTAGTACTCAAGCCCAACTGTTATAAAAAGTTATAAGTCATGTGCACCATCACCCGTGTCTGTGTTTCCGAAGCAGATGGCAATCATCATGTTTATAAAGCAGCCTATGGATCACAGTGTGAACTGGGATGCGGAGACATTCATGAGTTCGAGTTCATACAGACGTCACCTGAGCCATGTTACATACACAAGGCCAAGTTAAACTAGCAAACGGTGCTGAATATTTACGGGCAAAGGCAATGTTGTTACAATTCACTGAACAGGAGGCCAACCGCTGTAGGAAACCCTGCTCTACAAGGATTTTCCCAGCAAAACCTTTTTCATGTAATTAAACACAAATTAAACACACACACGTATTTTGTTAGCTCTATTAGGATGACATTAGTTTTACAAGAGACACTAGTGTAATTCAATCCTTTATAGGTGGCTTTAATTTCTCTGTGGAACAGCAATGTCAGTATTTTTTTTTCTCTCTTCCCACCCTGGAAAATTCTAGTCTAAAATACCTTTTTTCCCCCCAAACTCAAGGGTGGTCTGTTCATTTTAGTCCCATCCAGATAGCCATCTCTGTAATATTATAAGCAGATGTTACCTCTTGTGTTGGAAAACCTTTAGACCGCAGCTCCTTGTGGCAATATGCTGCAGCTATATGCTGTATTGGAGCACAGATCTAAAGAACTAAAGATCTTTGCAATCACTGGAAATCACTCTTTCATGGCAACCTGATAAAAAGAAAGAATAAAAAAAAAGCTGTATTATTATAATGACAACTACAGGCATAAAGACTCACTTTCTGCTCATATATACCACAAAATCATGTTCTGTAAATCTCTGTTTGACTCAAGCCTCCGGAAAAGGACGCCCACTCATCCCATGTTAAGCTGTCTGGATCCAAGAAAAAAAAAAAAAAAAATCACAGATTACAGGAGACATGCAGAGATATGGAGATATTTTATTAGACAGCGCTCTACATACAGTATGTTCATTAACTTTTAATTAACATTCTATACCTACTAAATTTTGCACATTTCGGTTTATTTATGTATGTTCTAGGATAAAGGGCAAAGTTGATCGTTCACTGCTGAGTGAGAAAAAAAGCCACAAGGCTACTGTTGCTATCATATTAGGAATATAATATTATCAGTTTTCGCTACTAATGTTCCTGTTCAAACAATGAAAATATAAATGCCATACCAAAACATCTTTATGATGTTTCTTATTTTACCTGTGATATGTTTTTTAAACATTGTTGATAATGGAGTGTCATATGTGCCAAAAATTCATAGCCTTACTTAATTTAATTTATTGTCATAAATAAATTAGATGCCGTAATAATAATAAAATTAATAATAATAATAATAATAATAATAATGATAATGATAATACATTTGTAATAATATTTAATATGATAATAATAATAATAATAATAATTATATTTATTTGAATTATATTTTTTCCCATTAATTATAATGTTAAACTGGTGGATATAACTAGTTAAACATTACTATTTAGCCACATTATATCCATATCTCCAGTGTAGAAATAAAGTAGCGATCTACAGTCACCAAACATGTCTTGCTTGACAGAATTTGGCATAAGTGAACTTGAGTAAATTTAGGTTTAAAAAAAACATGTCAGAGTAATTAGAGAATCCAGTTTTAAGCACTTTTTAATTTAATTCCTGGTTTTGTGAAGGATATCTTTTAAGGTCTAGAGCACCAAAGACATTTGCATTTGATGTATTCACATAATATATAGTTATACTATACATAATTAAGCAATACTTCCCTCTAAATGTATTTTTCATCCTTTATAGAACTGAGAATTCTAGCCTTGTTCACACATTTCCTATAGAGGGTGCAGTTGCCCAGTAAATCACCTAGCTCTAATTCGTCATTTAGTTTTAGAAAAATTGATGGCAAATAAATAAATAAATAAATAAATAAATAAATAAAATCATATCATTAAACTCATGTGCATTTCATTATAAATTTTGAGACAATTTCCAACAGCCTTCCACATACCCCTGATTCTTCACTGATATAAGTCACAGTATTTTGCAATAGTTTCCTGCTTATGGAGAGTTAGAGAGTGTAGAAGTATCTGTGAGAATCTGAGGGGTTTACTCTTCCGCCCCCAAAAACATGGCCACTCTCACACCAGCCATATGGCACACACAGTCTGCCCGGGCCTCCAACGGCAGCTCGGCATGCCTAACATCTTGCTGGACACATAATTAATTTGCCCCGGCGTCTGCCATTTATTTCCCAACCTACATTTCCTTAATTGGACGGAGGAGGTTAAAATCAGATGATGTCTCTGGATAAAGTGAGGCATTCGCTAATTTGTGTTGCACTGGCTCGAGGGGTAAAAGAAGCCATGGCTGGTCTTAAGGCCGCTTGAGGGAGGCTGTTGTCATTGAATAAGGGAAAGTGTCATTCGTACATGTGCGCTTTGTGTTAACACAGATCTCAATGCTCGCAGATGTTCATAGCCTTGATTAATGCACTAATGAGTGCAGGGATTACGGGGCTAATGACATGGAAGGCATTAATGCCTCAGTGGACAGATCGGAGGTCGTATTTGATGATGGACACCACAGGGAGACAAGAGGACAGGCCACAGGCAGGGCGTCCAGAGTATTCTCACCTCGTAGGCTGGACAACCTCTGGGTGACCTTTATACGGACCTTCAGTATATTAATGAGGAGCATAGCTTAAGTGTAGAGCAAATGTCCTGTATGTAATAGATGTATTACATTATCAAAGGCTCTAGAGATGCTCTTATCCCTCAGCTACTCAGTTCTGTGCCTGGATTGGATTTGGTCAACCTTGTGAATCACTTTGAGGGACAAAATACGTGTCAGATCAAGGTTTTTCAATCTTTTGAACTCAGGGAGTCCTTTACCCTTAAAATAAATATCGTACACCACCTCAGAACACATTTACTGTGTTTCATGAACCCACTGGGTTGGATAGCACATAAGATAAAACAGAAAAACCAAATTAATAGAGCAGTTATCCATTAATATTAAAAGAAATAGATGTAATAATGAAAAGCACTCAAAGCTAATCAGAGCACTCTTTATCATCTCTATATATGAGATGATCTTGTTTGAAGTTAAGCTTTTCATATTTTACCCCAAACCAATGCATACACCAGACTGTACATTAAATACACCAGTAACCCAACCTAATTAAATGGAGCCTAATTAAATGTACATTTTTCAGTTTCATCGCTATAGAATACTAATCATTTAACTAATAATTTAAGAAGCAAGAAGCAATCGTCCATAAATAATTGATTATATTACAAAGCAAAAGCATTATGGAAAAGTCAGTGTGCTCTTCTTGAGTGAAATCTACATTTCTTTCCTGTCCTTCTTTTCTAATTATGAAGCTAAGGAGCGATGTTTTATTTCACCGGTGTTAAAAAGAGAAGGATGAGTGACACTATAATATATTGATGACTATCTCTCAGGTGTTTAGAGGTTCATTTCCTGCTGAACCTGTTTGTTTTATCTGGAGTTTGCTGTAATTGTCGCATTGCTGTATCTTTATTAATATCTTGTGTAACCGGTGTCGAGGATTCAGCAGTTGAGATATTATTATCTGTTTTGTCACATCAAACAGACAGACTGGTTTCAGTTCAAAAGGGATGTGAGAGAGTGAGGGAGAGAGAAATAGTGAGAGTATAATTTTTTTAAATCTGATGTCTGCTTTCTCTCTCTCTCTCTCTCTCTCTCTTCTCTCTCTCACTGTGACTCATTGTACTGAATCGCACTTGGGCGAACGGCAGCTGAGAACTCACACATTGAGCCCGTTCTCATCGCCCATCTGTTGTTTTTTTCATTTGTTGTCTTTCTGATTATGGAGATGCAGGGGGCGGGAGGCGCCTCGTACCACATGCATAATTCTGCCTCATTTCTGCTGCAATTATGACTAATGATGATTTCAGCTCTTAATCATAGAAACGGAATAAATATAAAACGACGAGTGATTAAAAAGACATAACTTTTTCATTGCAAAAGCGATTAGTGGAAGATCAGAAGGAGCCAAAACCTAATGAGGAGAAGGGCACTAGTGGCCATCTCGCAAACAGAGCGGGTCTGGAACACTGTGGTGTGTTGGACACTCACACACTCCAGCAGGCACGCTCTTGCTTCCGGCCCCTTATGGCTTGACTGGCCTTAGAAAGATCCATGGAGCAGAAATGTGCTCTGTGCTCATCCTCCCACATCTAGCTGTTTTTTTTTTTTTTTCAGATTATAAACCTAATCAGTATAATTGACTACTAAACACAAACTTAATTAGGAGTGTAACAGAGTAGATAAATCTGCGTGATGCTTACTTTTCAGACAAAAATTGTGGAAGCTTATTAGATAAATTATCATATGAATGTGATCTGCTCATGTGAGAACATTAAGCGAGCAAACTATTGGAAGAAGAGAGAGAGAGAGAGAGAGAGAGAGAGAGAAACGTGCTGTCATTAAGCTTATTATATTAAAACTGCAAAGCATTATACTATATTAAAGACTACAAGGCAACTTGGAGTGAGCCTAAAAGGTTTTCTTTAACTTACAGGTTGGAAATTCACTGTAGCTACTCACAAACATGTTCATTCATCTCTTCCCCTTCTAACACCTGTAATGTTTCCATTAAGTCCGCCGAGGCAGGAACGAGTACTGTCATATGCAGTCTTAATTATAATTTTTTACACACTGCATGATAATGGAAAAAATTAAATACAGCTCCTAAAATACGAGAAACTACCATTCATCATGTAGCAGACCTTGATGAGGACTAAATGACGATAAATGCAGACAATTAGCTCAACACTGTTAGTCTAAGAGCTAATTCAGTGTTCTATGAAAAAGTTGCATCAGCATTGGGGAAAGGGAGAAAGATAAGTGAAATTTAAAGAGTTAGAAGAAATGTAATATCACCACCGCCTTTATCCAAACAGACCTGCAGAAGTAAAGAGACTGAATTTCTTGATGGTCGCCCACAGAATTTCGGGTAATTATTTAATTCGGTTTCTTCGGTCATGAAACAGCTTTACAGAAGTCTGGGTCTGAATCCCTTGGCAAGCAGAGTAAGTAAAAACATCTTGAAAACATCAGAAAGAAACATGCCAGGACCTAAGTTTTAAAAATGGGAATATGTTAGACATGCTTAGTAGAATTATAGCAATTACAGTAAAGTTTGTTAGACTTTGTCTGATTTCACAGCATTGTCCCCTATGCCATCTTTAACTAACTAACTAACTTAAGATCATATTAATCTCCTATTCATTTATGTCTTTATATCATTATGGCTCATATACTGTACCTGAGGAAAAGTGGCACCTGGAAGTGTGGAAATACATATTCAGTGTATCACACGGTGTAATTTAGATTGATTTACTACAACTTCACCCAGACATTCACACAGATCTGGATGAAACTTCACCTGTACATGTCGGTTAGGTTTCCTTAGCCTGCGAACAGTACATGGTCACACACGAGCAGACCGAAGGGTACTTATACATCACTATAGCTGTGATATAAGGCTCCATGTTGCACATAATACTGCACATTGTTGGTCTTATTATTATTATTATTATTATTATTATTCTCGGCTGCTACATTTAATATTGCACTTATTTACATAATTACACTACTTTTAGGCTACACTTTGCTTAAAGTAAATTTGTATCTGTGTATTATCTGCTCATTTCAAGTAATTCAGTTGCATCCCTTTTTTTTTTTTTTTTTTGTTAGGTGTGGTATTTGTGTCTCCTAACCCAATGGTTCTGAGGGAAATCGGAGGAAATCACAACCTACTATTAAGTTATTATGTTACTGAGGTCTTATAGTTATTAGCCTGTTTGACTGGTCATCTTAATTCAATGGGTTTAATCCAAAACGCAGTAACTCCAAACAAGCAGGCCTCTAAGTAATGCCAGATATGTTCTGTGGGTGGAAAGTTCAGGAATAGAAAGCTCTGTGCTTGCAATAAATATTCAAAACATTATACACATTTAAATAACGAGGCTACTATTTGAATAGATTATAGGAAATGTTAGATATAGCTATAGGTTGTATTTGAGGAGGGTTTGGAAATTTGGAGTTGGAGTTGAACTGGGATTCAGATGAAGAGGTCCCTGGATGAAAAAGAGAGAGAGAGACCCCCCTGGCCTTCACTGTCATTTCACAGGCTCTGTATGAAGGAGGTAAACTGGTGCAACGTGGAAACGAGGCTCCAGCGCTGGACGCAGTACTGTCCGGAATAAGAAGAGTTAACGGCAGTGTGACGGCAGGAAGTCGGCGGAGTTGCTCCGGGCGCCCGTCCGGTGCCGACCGCGCACGCGCACTGACTAACATAGACACGCGCGCGCTCGCCCGAACGCCACAGCGGTCCCCGACGTTGTTAATCACGCGCTTCCCGCCTCGCGCCTCCGCCGCTCCCCTCACGCGCTGATTTGCAAGAGCAGATTAATCAGAGCGCGAGGCTCTTGATGAAATTTTGCTGTTATTGTGCCCAATTTTAGCAACATCTTTTATTATCTTCATTATTCATTTATGTGGAAAAGGGAGGGCGTGTGTGTGTGTGTGTGTGTGTTTATGTTTTTATATCGGGGCAGAACCAAATGTCCCTACAAGGATAGGAATGTCTGACAGTTGTGACCTTGTGGGGTCTTGCTAAAAGATATTAAGAAATGTTTAAAAAACTAAAAGAACCAAAAATGTTTTCTGTTGATTACTGACACAAAGGTTAGGGTTGGCTAAGCATTAATTAGCTGCATTAATAATTATTTCAGGGGAAGGTCCTCAAAGGGATAGTAAGACAATCATGTGTGTATGTTTGTGTGTGTGTTTGTATGTGTGTTTGAGGTGGGGGTGGTCCTGACAGGCGTGCAATGTCAATTATGCAAATCACATCCCAACTTTTGCAGATTACTTCATTTGCCCCACCATTGTTTGTGAGAAATTTATTAATTAAATATTGTCAGCTTTACGTTTCAGGCTGAGGGTTTGAGGCTTGGATTTCATTTCGGTTTCTCGTGCAGCTGCTCTTATGTGGCTGGCCTGTGCCAAACTGCACGGCCAAATAAACCCTGAACCCTTCAAGCGGCGAGCGACGCACGCTCAATGTAATGAGCAGAAATTGAATTCAAGTTTGCTCGGAATTGACTTCAATTAAGGGCTGCCTTAATGATAAATTAATCTTTTCTTCTTTTGTAGGCATTTGTTTTTCAAAGGCCTTCTTTGGCAGCTGCACACAGAAGGGACCCAATAAAGAATCCCAACCGGAGCGAGATCCGTGAGATGATAGCAAAATTAAAGCTTTTGTAGTTAACACGCTCGGATAAAATTGGATGTAGGCTAAGCACACATTCTAATTTCCATTTATTGTACCACGTTTTCTCGCACATGGATAAACTGGCAGTTTAAATATTGTCAGGCGTGGCAGATAGTGTTAATCCGTTTTAACGAACTCCTAATTAAACATACATTTCGGGGCTTAAAAGTGTGTGAAATCCGAAGGCTTGGGGAGAAATTGGATTGGGGGGTTGCTTCATAACACTTTTTTTAGACTGCAGAAATGTGTCATTGACTCTTTTGATTAGCTCACCATGTCCTAAGCATGGAGCACATTATTCCCTGATTGGCACTGAGAGACCCTGGGGAGGGAAGTGAGTGAACGAGTATAGTGCACAGGCTTGGTGGCATTTTGGGGGTGGAATGTGGAGCCTTTTTTTGTGCTTTGTGCATTCGGTGCCCTTTGTGGCCGCTG